>NW_022170663.1:9707783-9708430 GCF_008802855.1 Photinus pyralis
AGAAGTCTGATCGAAAAAGTACGATTTGTTTTGGATTCTACGCACCAAAATTAATAAGAAAAAGTGTTTTTTCGAGAAATTTTGGTGTAGTCGATTTTTGGTAAAAAACTAAGGTTTTTTTGGGGCGAAAAAAATTGTCTGAGATCGGCAGAAGTGGATCTGGGCGGACACACAAAACGCAAACAATAGCAAATTTTGTTAGTTCTTAAAAAATGTATTAAAAATAACTATGACGCCACCTTTTGTAAATTGTAGGGCAAAAATCCCTACTGACTGAGTTACTATGCTATTCAAATAAAAATAGACCATTTTTAGAAATTTCCTACCTTACGTAGTCTTCATGACTAGTGCTGAGATCCAAATAATGCGTAGGTAGCTGAAGAGTGGTCAGGGTACTCGGCAATTCGTCAACCTCTCTCTCAATTCTTCAGAAGTAAGTACACCTGAAACAAGGTGACGTGCAAAACATTTTTTTTAGTGCTAAGGCGTTATTATGAATGCAGATTTTATATGAGGTTGTCGACCAAATCTGTTTAAAGGGTTGCTTTTTGATTGACTGTTAATTAACGAGCAACAGTTGTTTCCTTATTAACAATTTTCATTTGTTCTTTTAAGAAAGCGAGTAATCTTGGATACCTGCTTAAGTT
>NW_022170663.1:9708530-9934849 GCF_008802855.1 Photinus pyralis
TAAATAAGTAAACGATTTACTGAAAGCATGATGATACACCACTGCAATTAAATAAATGATCATCAGTTCATAATTTTTTTGATTTGCCGGAAGTTCAAACTGTCCTCATTTCTAATGAATCACTCGGTACATTTTCTAATTTATGTTTTCAGGGTTAACGCATGTTGTCTATTGACCTTACTACCGCCAACGAGTACGGTACTCTTTGCTACAGCCTACCACGTGCGCAATCATATATCAAGAACACTTTTCTTATACTAATTATATAAATATGCATTGCATAACACCTTATGCTATGCATTCGCCCGACTAGATTCACGCAAAGTTTTTAGTTTATCCTCATCTTTGGCACACACTACTTCTAATTTAACAGCAAGTTTATCGAAGCTTTAACAATAAAATTTTAAGTAAGACCTCATACGGCATATGGGCTCTAATGACAATGTCGTTTATAAACTAGTCAACCTGTCCATGATTGGGAAACCTAAAATTTCACTCAAAATTGTAACCGAAACGATTAAAATCGCAAATTGCTTCCCGAACCCTTATATCAAATTGGGAACGGTCTTGCAAATCGTACAAAAATCCAAATTCTTCCTTAGGGCACTCGGTATGGAGTATATCCGGAACCTTTTGGTCGACTGTCGCATAAACATAAATTAATAAGATTCCCATCATAAGACCAAGTAAACCGAATTTCTTTAATTCTCCTTGTAAATCTTCAAACGGAAGCAACTTTTTTCCATCACACCCAAATTCCACCAAAAATGAACAAAACGTCTTGTGATACTCCATTATTAACTCATCGTAACGTTCCCGAGTAGCTTTGTCGGCAGCGGAAAATATAAACGTAACCAAATCTACTGCCGGAGAGTCCATACGAGTGTGTTGCCAATCGAGTATGCAGGTACTCAAAAGATCACCAGATGTAGGCTAAAACGTCTCAATCAGTGTACCCACGATACCGGTACTTACTCACATCATACTTAAACAACAAATTTGGAATACCGCAGTCGATGTGACTAATCACTCGGTGCTTCTTTTTGGAGTTGAGCAGCTTTGTAAAAATGGAACGTACGTTTTGGGAAAAATGTAAGAATTTTTCATACAGAACAGTATCATCAATTGACGCCAGTGCCTTTGAAGCGTGGCCCATTCGATGTTGAGTAACCATCACAATGGCTTCATAACTCCAGTCCTGGAAAAAGTGGTGTTCAGTATTTCTTGCAAATTCTTCGAAAAGGTCTGGCTTGTAGAGCCTTATCACGTAGGACAAGGCATGCAACCGTGCGTATTCCTTAACCACGAGTAACAAATGCGGGTAATCCATAGGTTGAGATCGATCGTAATGCCGATAATTTAGCGACTTTACGTTTTGTAATACTATCGTTTCGTCATGATCTGTTGCCAAAGATGCGTAGTAAACTGGGACGCAAACGAAAGGCGTTCTAATGTTATACTCCCGTTGAATTATATTAAACTCTTGAAATATTTTCGAGTACACATATATCTCAATTAGAAAGCAACGTTGCACAGGTATCATGCTTTGAAGAATTCCACTTGGCGGAGTGCACTTTAGAATGTAATGGGACGTTGATTCTTCATTTCCACTGGTCCACACTACATCAGCTTTTATTATAATTCCACCGAAATTTTCACCGACTTCTACTCCCGGTGATAGTGATAGCGAAAAGTTCCCAACGCCGGCTTGCTTCAAAAATCCGTGAAGTACCATTTGTTGGTTTTCTTTTAGAACTATTGTATGGTTAATCTTGGGCATCTTTGAACAGTAGCGACTACAATTGTCCAAAGTGTAAGCGTTTCCTTATTGTCCCTGATGAATATGTATTTAGTATATCCGGTTTAAAAGATAGATATTCAAAAGTGATGCTTTTTTGACTGTCTAGAGTTCTAAACCAACGCTGTGGAAAAATCGTATTAGTTAAGGTAGAATACAGTGTTACGTATGGGTATATGGGAATAACGTATAAGAATACGAATTATAGGTACCTTACCTAATAGTACGGATAAGTGCGGTAGGGATACTACGATTATCATAAATGCTCCTTTCCCTAAAAATAGACAACGAGTACTGTACCGTTTTAGAACGTGAGTTCCACTGGTCCACATAAACACTACGCGCTGAGTGTCAAGGAGATAAAAAGATAAAAATAGCATGCAATCAAGTTCAATTTTTTCGTTCTACACTATCATAGAGTAAATTGTTTACTCTATGACACTATACAATTGTAAATGACCTGATGGGTAGACAATTTTTATTTTTTTCACGATAAGGTGTTTTTGACATCTGAAAATCATGAAAGAATAACTTGTAAATCGTTTATCAGATAACTATGTACCTCCTACTTCGATTATTACGTACCTAATTGCAGAACAACAACAAATGGAATCATTAATAGTACATTGATCTACAAATTTAGAAAAGTGTTAGTTTTCTAGTGAGTGTAAATGTTTGAATTCACGAGTGAGCGCAGCTCACGAGTGGATCAAATTTGCACGAGCATAGAAATTCACTTTTCTTAGGTGTAGATCATGCTATTTTTTCGTGTAGTTGATAACTCTAATTGTAACGTTTTGTTTTGATGTCGAAGAATAATTTATTATAAAATCAAAGTATGTTGAGCATTTGTTGACATGGTAACAAAACATACGAACAAGTAAATAATTTGTGAATAACGCTCATTTAAATTAAGTCAATCAAACGGGAACAATGAAGAAATTTTACAATTGGTATTAGAAGCAGAATCAAGTTTATTACCTAAAAAGTCCAAAGTCAAGTACTTTGGCTGCTTGTTATCAATATTAAATACACCTTTGTCGCCCACCACCAAAATTATGACACTAGCAACGACAGTTTCCAAATTATTTTTGTTACCATAGCATAGGGATTGTCGTACCAACGCAACGTTCCTATGGTAACTTGTTAAGAAGCTATTTTTTGAAAGAACTCGTTCTCTAACTCCATACATATTAAGTGTTTCAGTTTCGGAAGTACGAAAAATATCGTATATACCTTGCCACTGAAGTAGTGGTCTTAATCCCTCAGGTAAATTATGGCCCTCCCTTCGGTCCGGCCATAAACTTTACTTTCGGGATTAAAAGTACTACTTCAGTCCCGCGGTATGTAATATACTATTATTTTTCATTTGCCTATTATATGTCAATTATATCTGTCATATGTGATATATGAAGCAGTCTATTACGCCCAAGGGCATAATGACAGGGCATAATGGATTGTCATCTCATTATGCCCTCAAACGACCTGTCAAATTGATTGACGGAGTTATATTATGTAATAAAAAAGATGGAACTTGATTCGTATGAAGCACTTTAATGTTGGGCAAACAATAATCATGACATTTGATATTGGAAATGCATTCTTTGTAACGATGAAAAATAAAATGTTGTATGCACCTCAGGCATTACTCAATATTTAACCCTCGGGCGACTTACAATCCCTCGGGCCGGAGGCCCTCGGCATAAATATCGCCTTAATGCCCTTGATGCATAAAAAGTTTTAATCCCTCATTCTTGTTTTCTTGTAAAACATTTAGAAAGTATTCATTTTCTTTATTTTCAGAACAGGTAATATGAAAAGCACAATTTAGAAAGGGCCTTAGTGTACATCCAGCTCTTCCTATATAATGCCAAATAACTGAGTTCTTCTCCGCCTCAACAATGGTAAAAACTGTTGACTTTTAGTTTTTGTGTCTGGAATACTAACTACCAGCATCGATTCTCCAACTTCTATGTAGTCTACGTTCATTTTTAAAAATTTCTCTGATCTGCAAGCTGCAACTACCTCCAATATCCATAATTGTCACAATCTACAACCACAAACTTTGGAAGCATGCGCATGCAATGTTTTACACAAACTAACTAAATTTGACGTTTTGTCAAATTTCCACTAATCATATGTCTTAATCCATTGCGTTAATTTAAACGAAGTTTAAACTGCGTTTGTGCAACCGGCCCTAAAAGCCTACCTTACTTTTTCATAGTTTTTATAGCATATTAATTTTGAAATGGATTAAGATCGGTCGGTATTGGAAAAAATAGTATAAGTAACACTGGATTAAACTAGTTTTTTTTCCCTCAAGAATATTAAAGCATTCTTTCAGGAACAAAAACTCTTTTTAATCCCTTGTTACTTAATATACTATTATTTTATTTTTTGCTGTATTTTTAATTAATCAGTATACCTACTCTATTATAGGTACCTACAAATATGTATGCCCAAATCGGACTCTTGACACAGGGACAGCATATTTGGAACATTTATTTATTCAAAAAATGTTTCCTATTTTGCACATCGCGCGCAATAGCGTAATGACAATAAACATCAAATTCCATATAATTATATAAACGACACCTGCTTTAAACAATAATGTGCGTCAAATTTACAAGTTTAGTTTAGACCTTGGAGTAATAAAATGTAAATTATTATTCTTAACGCTCGTGATCGTGCAATTAGATTTGATTACTTTTATTGTTACAATTACGAAACAGATATGGGCGGATAATTAATATGCAGCAAATTTAATTAAAACCAAACATTTCCAAAAACAAAAGATAATGTGCGAAACTCTTTTTGGCTCTCTTTTGAAAAAAGGAACTCTACTGTTTGTTAAAATATAAACAAAACAAAATGTCACAAATTGTCTTTTTGGCAGTGTTTGATTTTAATTTGAAATTCGCCCTTACCTCTTTCACATTTGTTTTTTCATTGAAATAAGAGCTGGACCCAGTTTTACAATAACAGTAGGTAATCGTTTACCGATTAGTTTTTCTGCTATATAATAAAAGCTCGTGTGATCGAAAAAGAAACCTCTATTTCTGAGCTGTTTTAGTTGTGGCGAGCATGATTCGTGCAATAGCGCATACTATTATTTTCTGCTCTTCATGGAAATGAGAAAGGAAGTTACTCGCAATATCATTACATGTAGAAAAAAAAAATTTAAATCAGTCCATAGAACACCAACGTTGTTCATTTAACGTAACGCAACCTTTACATTCAAATAGTTATTTATATAACAAGAGCGCGAAGTTCAATTTCGCGCATTGAGACTGAAGGTATTTTGACGAGGCGAAGCCGAGTTAAAATATCAGTCAAATGCGCGAAATAACTTCGCGCTAGCGTTATATACAATATTTTTTCTACAACTGAACCGATTGTTAATTAAATTTGCTGTTTAAGTTCAACTTTGTCACGTGCGCGAAATACTTTTTTTCACTGTTGACGATTTCGCGCACGTTGTCAAGAGCAACCTTACTTATTAATTAACCGTTTAAAAATCTAGTACTTCGCGTTTCGAAATCCGTCAGAAAATGACAGGTTTTTATGACAGTTGTAGAAAAAAAGTTATTTATAGGTATGTAAATCCTCCTCGATCTCGAATACGATCTACATTTTTTATGTTAATTAAATTGCGGTGAAAACATGTCTTTGAAGAAAATAAAAATATTTCTCAGTTCAGTTATGATTGGCGCATTCTTCTAGCGCATTAAAAAAATGTATTTGTCCCTCCATCCGCCAAATTTGTTGTAACTGTTCTACAGATCGAGGTGCGATGTTTGGCACTGTAATATTAAAATGGGTAGTAATTATAATCGCACCATAGGTATTAAACACAGCAATATACAGGAAAGAACCACAAAAACTAATACTTATTCGGGTTATTCCCTATTCTCGTGTGAAACATGGATTTTTGGATTCAGTGTATCGTCCATTTTAAGATTTTGCCCGAAATTTTTGCAAACAGTTCGTATCGAAATACGGTTTTTGGCACAGTATCTAGAAAAATACTAACAAAAAGCTGTATAATTATACTTGTTGAGCCATGCGGTCGAAGAATCCAGATCTGCCCTCGAATTGCCCGGGGATGCCCAGGGGTGGCGATACGGGGGAGGTGGGGATAACTTATGAGTAGAAGATGGCAATTGAAAAAAATATAATTTTTTTATACATATACAACCTAGTAAGCATTTCCGATCAATTTCTCGGTACGGTTAATTATTCACTCCATTGTACCTCCCGGCACCCCCTGGTGCAACCCCTGCGCATCCCCGTGGAATTATAAGGGCAAATCTGGGCTCGGCTTTCTTGGAACGGTTAATTCCCCCTCCCCCCCCCTGCACCACTCGTAACACCGTAGCGCCACGGGAAATTTTGAAAGTATACCTGGACTTGGTGACCACGAAAATTCTTGATTAAAGATTTCCAAGCGATTTCCGAGGCGATTTCTCTATCTTTTAATATACATGACGATAAAGGGATATTTTAACGATTGAGTGAAACGAAATCGTCCTGTACCGGGTGATTCAAAGGTAGTGCGGTCACTTTGAATTTCCCGCAAAACAAACAATTTTTAAAGATAGTAACAAGTCAAATGCCATTCACTTAAAAGCAGTGCAGATTTAATGGGCGATTTAAAGACCATTCATTGGTTAAAATTGGTTAAGAAATTTGGCTTACCACCTTTACGCCTACTGGACTAGGACTTCCCCCATCTTAACCACCCAATAATAGTTACCAGTACCTAGTGTTGAAAGGGATACTTTATCACCTCTTCTACGATAACATTTTGAAGTTCTTCAAGAGTGTGCAAGCGTTTCAAAAAATGTTATTCTTTAATGTGGGATACAGAAAAAAATCTAGTGGGGTTAAATCTGCGGCTGGATCTCTACTTTTTAAAAAATCATCGTAAAATTGATGTAGATCCTGAAGAGTGGCGTTTACTCTATGGGCTACTGCACCATCTTGCTGAAAATATCCTTGTCTTAGTTCGTCACATGAAGTTGATTCAGGAACGTATATTTCAGTACGGCACCTTACTGAAGTAACGGTATTGTTGAAAAAAATTGGGCCTGTGATACGTCTCCCAGATATGCCAACCCGAATACCAATCTGCAAACAACTGGTTTTTTCAAAATTATGAGGGTTTTCGGTTGCCCACATGGGGTTTTTGACAATAACAAGATAGTAAAGTCGGTAACATGAATGAATATTAATAACGGATTCGTGCTTATATTAATAAGTTTTACATCGTTGCCGTTCTAACATCTAAAATTTCTGCTAAGACGTATGTGCGTTTCTTTACGTTGGAGGCACCTTACTTTTATCGGTGGTTGAGCAGGCATCGTGTTATAGTTTGTTGGGTTTGTGGTACTTAATGCAGGTACTAATCTTTGCATTTGTTTATAATTTTTTGTGTTGTGTATTCAACCTCAATCTGTCACGTGTAGGAGAAATGCCGTTAGTTTTTATTGTTTTGAATTTTTTTATTTTTGATGTAAATGTTACTCAATGTACATGGTATTGACCTGAAGTTAAATTTATAAATTCTAGTCATTTGTTTAAATATGTGGAAGTTGTGTGTACTGACTCGTTGGACGAGGGACAAGTTACCTATCTCGGTGGCGAGCGAGATACTGATAAAAACTCTTCGGTTTAGAATCTGTGTGCGATATGTGAGTTAAATAAATAAGAATCACTGTCTTTCCCAAATTTCTTTTAAATTTTTAGATACTACACCCCAAATACAAGAATATGGATCACCCAGCCATGAATTTCATGGGCATCAATTTATTAGTACCATCTATCGCGTGCGCAATCATATTGTCTAAACGGTTTTTCATTCAAGATCCATTTTTTTTAATTTTCTTTTCTATTTCATTACCTTTATTTTGTAGTGAGTTGAGTGTCAGCTAATTAATTATCAGCTTCTCTTCCCACTCAACCCAATCACAATCACAAACAGCTATTCCTTAACTGGGGATTCGAACCCATCTTTTGCACACACTACTTCGAGATACATTTGGGGTATATTTTTGAGGGTGGGCTGATGAAGAGAATCAAAAATAAAAGGCATGTTATCTCAATACTGTTTTTATTTAAAAAAAAACACATAGACATTATACCGAGACCTTAGCAATGTAGGTACCTTTTCCTTTGGGACAACCTTCCTTACCAACAACAAGAAATTGAAAATTTGGACTAAATACAATATTTACAAGAAGAATTTTTCAGAAAGAGCCCATATGAAATATGCCTCTTTCAGAGCTAGTAGATTAATTGGCAACCTAAAATTTCACTCAAAATTGTAACCTAAACAATTAAAATCGCAAATTGCTTCGCGGACTCTTTTATCAAATTTGGAACGGTCGTGCAATTCGTACAAAAATCCAAATTCTTCCTTAGGGCACTCGGTCTGGAATATTTCCGGAACCTTTTGGTCGACCGTCGCGTAAATGTAAATCAACAAGATTCCCGTTATAAGACCAAGTAACCCGAATTCCTTTAAATCACCTTGTAAATCTTCAAACGGAAGCAACTTGTTTCCGTCACACCCAAATTCTCCGAGAAATGAACAAAACGTGTGTTATTAACTCATCGTAACGTTCTCGGGTAGCTTTGTCGGCAGCGGAAAATATAAATGTAACCAAATCTACCGCTGGAGACTCCAAACGTGCTTGTTGCCAGTCAATTATGCAGGTACTCAAAAGTTCACCAGAGGTTCGCTAAAACGTCTCAATTAGTTTTAAGTGTACGATACCAGTTAGTAGTTACTCACATCATACTTAAACAAAAAATTTGGAATACCACAGTCGATGTGACTAATCACTCGATGCTTCTTTTTGGAGTTGAGCAGCTTTTCAAAAACAGAACGTACATCTTGAGCAAAGCATGCGAATTTTTTATACAAATTGGTATCCTCAATCGACTCCAGTGCCTTTACCTAAAGCGTGATCCATTCGATGTTGAATAATCATCAAAACGGCTTCGTATTTGAAATCGTGAAAGACGTTGTTTGCTTCGAATTCTTCGAATAGAACTGGTTTGTAGTGCCGTATCGCATAGGTCAAAGCGTGCACACGTGCATACTCCTTTACTACACATAGCAATATCGTGAAAGACGTTGTTTGCTTCGAATTCTTCGAATAGAACTGGTTTGTAGTGCCGTATCGCATAGGTCAAAGCGTGCACACGTGCATACTCCTTTACTACACATAGCAGGTGTGGATAGTCTAGAGGTTGAAATCGATCGTAATGCCTATATCCTAGTTCCTTTACGTTTTGCAATACTATCATTTGTTCTTTTGGGGTGGATAAAGACGTATAGTAAACTGGGAAACAATCCAACGGTTTTCTGATGTTATATTCCCGTTGAATTATATTGAACTCCTTAAGTACTCTCGAATACACGTATGTTTCAATTATGAAGGCGGTTTGCACGGGTATTAGCCTTTGTTAAGATTCACTTGGTGGAGTACACTTTATAATGTAATGACAGGTTGATTCCTTATTTCCCTCCTTCCACTTTACATCGGTCTTTATTATAATTCCACAGAAATTTTCACCCTCGTCTACTCCCGATGAAAAGGATATACAATAATCGCCCGCTTGTCCCAGAAATTCTTTAAGCGCCTTTAACTGGTTTTCGGTTAAAACCATTGTAGGGCTACTACTGGACATAGTTGAACAACAACAGCCACAATGTTCAATCTTCACTTATATCATATGTGGCAATGCTTCCTTTTTTCACTTAAAGTTTTAAATCTGTAGGGTATGTTCAAGTTTAGAAGGTAAGTCACTTACCCAGAGTTTTGCCAGTTTTTGCATACTTGGAAGTTATACTTTATCACTTAGGTATGTCGACTAAGAAACTACTATTGCAATTTAAGTGGATTATTGATACCTACATGATTGATAAGAAAAGTATTAATCTGAATGTTTACTTATGCCATAGTATGTAGACAACACAAACTAGTTGCTGCTATGTTTAGCACAGACAATAAGCGGAGGCCTACTTTAGTACTGCGCCCTTCAGTATTTAGTACAAATAAAGCTACTGCTTATCATTCTAGATATTTGTATTTGTTATCTAAACATAAATTTTTAGGTGTGTGTTTTTAATATGTTAATGGTTGGATACCAGAAATCAACTAATCAAGCCCATCGATCGATCATACTCATTTTACAACATGTTTTATTTATAAAGGCATCCCCAAACTAGAATAGTATCTGTTGCAACATTGGTTACGTTCCCATTATTGTAAACTACTTACGATACGACGTGGCCCTTCGAACTGTCGTTTCAGTTTTCCACCAACTTTGTACAGTTTGACAGGTGATGGCCTGAGATGGTGCTCCCGTGAAAAGTCTCTTCCCTTTGGGAAGTGGTTCCTGCTTCCGGAACATTGACATGTTTATAGTAAAACAAGTTTATGTTTCGTTCGGAAACATCTCAATTTGTGGAAAAGTAAATATTTGGCGCCATTTCCGCCGATATATGACAAATCACGTTTCTACCATATCAGATCTCATTTTTTTCCTTACTATTGTGTCACTTGGCCCCAAAAACGTATGTCCCCATATCAGAATCCTAAAATTCACAGCATTCTGAAAAAAGGTAGAAAAATCTGAATTATTGGCACCATTTTGGCCCAAATAGCGGTTTTTCACATCCGGTCTCATTTTTAACACTTCCATCGTATACCTTGACCCAAAAAACCTTCGTCTAGGCCCTTGAACTGTAACATTCTGGTATTTTAAACGGAGAATTGCCAGAGTGGTACAAAAACCACCATATTGGACGCCATCTCGAATATCTCTCTTCCGGTCGATTTTCAAACACGGCAACAGGCAGAACTGGAAGAAGTGGTCCTGACTTCAATAGCAATAGGTTTTTGAGGTTATTCAAATAATGAATTAATTAAATTACATGAAATACTTAAAATCAAATGATTCTCGAAACTATTTGCTCCAGGTCCACCATCAAATTAACTGGCAATTTCATACTTGACCCGCCACCCGACGTGTAAGCAATACTTACATACGTATATTACAGGGCAATTTGTTAACATATGAGGAATTTTACACATTACTTATTTAAATAGAAGCTCCCCTTTGGCACTGGCACGTTTTTTATTTGAACGTTGTGCCAGAAATACACCTTATTAGAACGCTCATAATAAAATTTTACCGAAATCTTAGGAAGGTAGGGGCAACCTTTATTACCAACAACATGAAGTTGTAAATTTGGACTAAATTACAATGTTTACATGAAAAAATTCTGAAAGACCCCCTTGAGATATGGGATCCAATGACAACGTTGTTTGTGAACTAATGCTGGTACTTTGCAACTTAAATTTTACTCAAAATTATAACCGAAACGATTAAAATCACAAATTGCTTCCCGGACCCTTTTATCAAATTTGGAACTGTCTTGCAAATCGTACAAAAATCCAAATTCTTCCTTAGGGCACTCGGTCTGGAATATATCCGGAACCTTTTGGTCGACCGTTGCATAAACGTAAATCAACGAGATTCCTATTATAAGACCAAGTAAGCCGAATTCCATTAATTCTTCTTGCAAGTCTTCAAACGGAAGTAACTTTTCTCCATCACACCCAAATTCTCCCAGAAATGAACAAAACGTCTTGTGATACTCCATTATTAACTCATCGTAACGTTCTCGGGTAGCTTTGTCGGCAGCCGAAAATATAAACGTAACCAAATCTACTGCTGGGGACTCCAAACGAGCTTGTTGCCAGTCGATTATGCAGGTACTCAAAAGTTCACCAGAGCTAGGCTAAAACGTCTCAATTAGTTTTAAGTGTACGATACCAGTAGTTACTCACATCATACTTAAACAAAAAATTTGGAATACCACAGTCGATGTGACTAATCACTCGGTGCTTCTTTTTGGAGTTGAGCAGCTTTTCAAAAACAGAACGTACATTTTGAGCAAAGCATGCGAATTTTTTATACAAAGTGGTATCCTCAATCGACTCCAGGGCCTTTAACGCGTGATCCATTCGATGTTGAGTAACCATCATAATGCCTTCGTATTTGAAGTCGTGAAAGACGTGGTTTTCAGTATTTGCTTCGAATTCTTCGAATAGAACTGGTTTGTAATGCCGTATCGCATAGGTCAAAGCGTGCACACGTGCATACTCCTTTACTACACATAGCAGGTGTGGATAGTCTAGAGGTTGAAATCGATCGTAATGCCTATATCCTAGTTCCTTTACATTTTGCAATACTATCATTTTTTCTTTTGTGGTCGGCAAAGACGTATAGTAAACTGGGAAACAATCCAACGGTTTTCTGAGGTTATATTCCCGTTGAATTATATTGAACTCCTTAAGTACTCTCGAATACACGTATGTTTCAATTATGAAGGCGGTTTGCACGGGTATTAGCCTTTGTAAAGATTCACTTGGTGGAGTACACTTTATAATGTAATGAGAGGTGCATTCCTTATTTCCCTCTTTCCACGTTACATCGGCCCTTATTATAATTCCACCGAAATTTTCACCCTCGTCTACTCCCGATGAAAAGGATATACAATAATCGCCCGCGTGTCCCAGAAATTCTTTAAACGCCTTTAACTGGGTTTCAGTTAAAACCATTGAATGGCTACTCGACATAGCAAGAGCAATAATAACCACAATTTCCAATCTTTGCTTATATTATATGTGGCAATGCTCCCTTTTTTCACCTAGTGTTTTAAATCTGTAGGGTTATATTCAAGTTTAGAACGTAAGCCACTTACCTATAGAGTTTTGCTAGGTTTTCCATACACTTAGGTGAATAGGTCGACTTACAAACGATTTGTAGACATACTCGTACCTATTGCATTGACGCCAAATGCAAATGGATTATTGATAAGAAAAGTTTTAGCTTGAATGTTTATTCCCGCTAAAGTAAACAAGACAAACTAGTTGCTGCTATACTTGCCACAGACAATAATCGGATTCTATATTACTGTGCCCTTCAGTATTTATCACCAATAAGCTGCGTATCACTCTAGATATTGTCTTTATTATCTAAAGATAATTTTTAGATAGTTTTTTTTTGTTTCATGTTATCGTATCGTAAACTACAATACGAGATTTCAAAGTTGTAAAAAATCAGGCACCAACCGGCACAATCACAAATAGATTAAGGTACCTATATAATTAGGTGCTTGTGCGTCTGTATGGAAAATACCAAACCAGCTATAATTGGTCCCACAAATATAGGACGTCAAGAGAAGATTCTAAAAGTTTATGTAGCCTGCAAGAAAAGTTAAAAAAAACAGTAATTTAACCTTAAAAGGCTAAAAGTAATGTATCAGTTACAAATATGAAAGCAATTTATTGGTACTGACTAAACTAATCAATGGATGAGGGTTAATAAAAGCACTTCTTTTATTTCACATGTTCAAAACAAAAGGTCAAAGAATTTCTTAAACTTTTAGAACCAAATCGTTAAAATGAAACTGAAATTTTGTGGATTGTCCAAATTCAACTGGTTGCTAAAAATCACAATTTACATTTATAGGTATAATAACCAAGTCTCTAAAATTTGTTTTGCGCTCCAGTGAAACATAACAGTTCTGTAATATATGTATCGGATGGGTACAATACGAAACATGGAGGTCACTTCAGAATAAGGAAAAACATAATTCTCAGTCTCAGCATTCAACATATTACACAAAATCACTAAGTATATTTACATACCATAATGCAATCAATGGAAGAGAAGTATGCAGGCAGCCATACAGAGTGCAACGTACAACTTTTCTGTAAAATAATTAGGAGAGAAAATATTTTAATATAAAGAAATTACCATTGAAATTCCTTTGGTGCGTAAACCGTTTCTACACCCTGTATATTATAATCATTTAATTTCAATAACAAATTATTAAAGTAACCAATTCCGTATCTTAGTAATATCAATATTATAACACTAAAGTACAAAGCAATAATCAGAACAGCTGGAGTAAGATTTTGTTTCAAGGAACGGAACGGAATTAGCTTTGGAAAATAGACGATAAAAGCAATAGAAAATCTCTAACAATTAATAAATATGGACAATCTGTCCACAATCGAAATACCTGCTACAATAAATACATGCGAAGGTACAACAAGGGGATAAAGATACACAAACAACACAGTGTTGAATCGGTGAAATTCCTGGGTGTTTATTTAGATCCACTAAGATTAGCCGTAACATATATGTTATACAGAGGCTATATGGACAGGTAAGCGTGATAACTCTGGTTTTAGCTTACTATGGTCTAATACATTCTCACATTAACTACGCAATTTTTTGTTGGGGACACTCTCATCATTCGAAGCGATTATTTGGCCTTCAACGCCGGGCTCTCCGCGCTATTACAGGAACCCCTTACAGAGCAGATATCAGGAGTAAATTCAGCTCTTTGGATATACACACGTTACCATGTTTGTATATATATATGCGTGTCTACTGGATGCTAAGCAACAATCACATTGCTATACTCTACAAAATCAAATCCATAATTACCGTACCAGGGGTGGTGAACTGGTGAGGCATCAATATATGAGATTGCAATGTAGTAGATATGGGGCCAATTATTACAGTCCTCGTTTTTTGAACAAATTACCTCGCAACGTAGTAAGGCTACCATCCAAAACTTTCAAAACTAAAATTAAGACATTTTTAAAAAAGCAAAGTTTTTACGACATTAAGGAATTCTTGAATTGCCAATGGTCCTCATCCGATTTCAATGTAAGTTAGTCATTAAATGTTTTTGTCCCTTGTTTTTTATCCTTATCAGAATTGACGTTTGTAAACAAAAAATTTTTGTGTTAACAACAAGAAAGATTATTATTATTATTATTATTATTATAAAGAATATAAGTTTGAATTAATGTTGAATGATCAACGCATATACGGTCATTAACAGTCAAGGCAAATTTTACATAAATAGCTTAAAAAAAGGAGAATCGAACTACGGCAACTCGAAATAGATAATACTGTGGTCCCAAATGATGGTTGGAAATCCACCACACTTGCTCAATTTGGCGGTATCATAATAGAGCAAGCTACTAGTTTGTCGAATACTCAAGTGTTAACCTCCCTGTTAACGATACTGTTTCGGTACAGATAAGGTATCCGGAAAAGGAACTAAAATGGAGAAATCAAACATATGTTGATACGATTAATTTTGCTTACCCCAATGACCGGGATAACAGGGAATAGATCATATATTAAGCAACTTCGCATTTTTCGGGAAGAGGTGATATAAACTAACCTATAAATAAAGAAAAATATTGTAAACACGGAAATATGGAAAATATGCTTACCTAGATTAAGGCTAGCAAATTCCAATTCGCGTTAATAACGCTTAGAAAAAAATTTCGATAATTTTAGCTTGATGCCTCAGGAATTTAATAAGATTTCATCGCAAAGTTGGTGCCTGTCATTTTAACGACAAAAGCAAAAAGTGACATTTCTTCTATCCCAAGGTACCAACTCACATTATTTATTCACATCCTGAAGACGCATTCAGTCAGGCACTCATATGGGTACATTCAAGGAGAAACGGAAGATTACAAACTGGCAACCGCGTAATCTTTGACAAAAAGTTTACCTACTTAATTGGATAAAAATCTGATAAACCAGAAGTCATATTAAAAAATAATATACCGTCCTATAGGATCTATTTTATGCTATCAATGATTACTAATATTGAGCGGTCTTTCACGTACAATATGACATTAGTTGTGCCCTGTTAACGACCCTAAAACAAGTGTATTCTTTAGAGGCTCGTAGTTTAGAAGACGGTGTTTTTCAAGTAACATAGTGCCTTGTCGATGGTTTATTGAAAACGACAAGGTGCATATTACCAAAACCAAATGGCATATGGTTATTCTCCTAATGACGATTCAGTTTCCTTGCACCCTCGTCAACTTCCAAAACGAAGTCCTACTTTCAGGCCCAATGTAGTAAAATATCGTGCTTATCAGAAAACGTCGATTTGGTATTGTAAATTTACAAATTACGATTACAACAATATTGCGAACTTTTGTGTCCTAATGTTTCTGCCCGTTTGTGTTTGCTATGATATAATGATTTAGGTACGTACTCTTGTTTGTAAGAACCCCTTTGCATTTGATTTACAACTTTTGAACGTTGACAACTTCAAGGTGAGAGCTCTCCAAACGGAGAATAAACATACCGATAGTGAACGAGTAGTAGTCAATAGACCGACGTCAATCTGTCATTTCAAATTGAGAAGTATTTTTACATTTTAATTCCCAAAAATGTTAGGTGTATCACAAAAGAATAAATAAATACTAAATCCACCCGAAACACGCAAGGGCAGTTTTGTTACTCCTATACCTAGCTACGCTATTTTCATATCACAATGGGAATAAACTTTGCTCATCATTATAGTTACAAAAACAATAGATCAAGGACCGAAACTTAAGCGTTTTTATCTAATCTGCAAGGGCTCCAATTGCTATTGTGTTCAATTGAGACTTTGTATGTAGTAGGCTTCTCCCAATAACGGTGTAAAAATGATTGAGTTTCTGCTTTTGTTAGCTGGAAACAAAATGTCAGCGAAACTGCTACTTTTGGTGGCTTGCTCCCTTTGGATTTCGAGTGTTTCCTCTTCTTGGAGATATAGGCACCCTGATTTTGATTTAGATGCGGTAAGTTCCTATGTTTGTGGAGAAGAATATAAACTACATCTCACTATAGTAATGGCAGAAATAAGTTTAATCTACCACCCACGTGTATATTGTAGGCACGTTATTTTTTTACAAGAGTTTTCAAATTCATGTTGATTGAACAATATGCAATAGCCTTTCTTAGATTACTGAATAATACAAACAAACAGACAAAGACTTCATACTCATTGTCTGTAATGGACTGCATTCTTCATTAAAATTTGCAGGTGAAACTGTTTGAAAACAAAAGTTTATGTTTTTACTTTACTTGATGCAAAATATGTCTTAAGTGAACACATTTAAACACTGCTGTTGGAAAAGAGCAATGTTCTTACAAAAATTCTTGTCGCTTTACTAACACAAAGGGTGGTGCACCTTTTGCTCGACTTGTTTGTTCAATGGATTGACCAGAAAGTAGAGGGTTAACAACATTGTCTTTTTGCAGAAACAAATGATACAGAAGTATGGATATCCTCTGGAAGTGCATACCGTGGAAACCGAAGACGGATACATATTAGAAGTTCATCGTATTCCACATGGTAGGAACGGTACAAAAACGGGACATCCCATACTTTTTGTGCCAGGACTTGTTTGCAGTTCGGCGGAATTTTTAACTCAGGGTCCGGGTATTAGTTTAGCATATATACTGGCCGACGAGGGCTACGATATATGGATCGTAAACCCTAGGGGATCTCGGTGGTCCAGGAAACACAGGACACTCGATCCTGATCTGAATAATAAGGAGTTTTTTGATATCAGGTGAACATTAAGATTGTGTTTATGCAACGTTATCTTATTCGAAGTGCAGCTTTCAAGAGATTGGCATCTACGATATCACTGCGACTATAGACTACATTTTGCGTGAAACTAGTCGTGAACAGTTATTTTACGTTGGGCATTCGCAAGGGACTACCTCTGTACTTGCTATGCTGGCAGCCAGGCCAGAATACAATGACAAAATAATATTAATTGTAGTGTTGTCGGGTACTTAACCACGGGAAGTGACGTCAACGTGGACAGCGTTTTTGACATTAATGACGAACGGGAGAAAGAGTGACCACGCGATTGACGATTGTGCTATTAATTTTATTGTACATGTTTAAGTTATTTAACTATACTTAATTTGTAGGTGTATCACAAAATATACGAATTATTTTGGCGTATATTTCTTCCAATATACCACAGTGGCGACGAGAGTAAACAAAAAGTAATCGGGAAATTGCAAGCAAATAGCACATCTCCAAAAGGTCAAAGGTCAAACTTCCATTCCACAAAAATGCCGTTAATAGGGACAATAAACAGTTTTAACATGAAAGCAGACAATTGGATCTTATATGAAGAGCAATTGGAACAATTTTTTGTTATTAACGACATTAAGGACACCGAATCCTGCAAAAAAAGAGTTTCGGCGTTATTAAGCCTCATCGGGCATGACACTTACAGAATTTTACGAGATCTATGCACACCTACGTTACCGAAGGAATCTACATACGAGCAACTGTGTACCCTTTTAAGGAAACACTTTTCACCAACAACGTCCGTATTCAGAGAACGAATTGAATTTTATGGAGCTCGACAGGAGGAAAATGAAACGGTGAATGAATGGTACGCGCGAATTCACAACCTATCGACTAATTGCGAATTCGGAAATAACCTACAGGACATTTTAAGAGACAAATTTGTCTGCGGTGTATTGCCGGGGAAGATTAGGGACAGAATTTGTGAAGAAAAGCCTACTACAGATTTTTCAAAACTTCTAGAATTAGCGTTGAACAAGGAAAGTACCATGTTGGCAGACTCCAAGAACATCAACACAGTGGCAGTGAGGAAGAAGGTTAACAAAACCAGGGGTTATGAAAAGCAGAAAAGGGTGGAATCGGGTGCAAGATCAGGTGACAGCAGCAAAGCGGCAAGTAAATGGACATGCAAGTGTTGTGGGAAGCAACACACGGGAAACCAAATCTGTAAGTACAAGAATTACAAGTGTAATGGCTGTGGTAAAGTTGGACATTTAGCAACCGTTTGTAAATCGGTGAATTTTGTAGAGGACAATGCACAATCGGACGAGGTAATAAATATGTTAGAATTTAGTAATAGAAATCCTGTCACAACAAATGTTAAATTTAACAATGTAAGTTTAAATATGTTAGTGGATAGTGGTGCCGGAGTATCCGTAGTAAGTGAAGCTTGCTACCGTCAAAATCTTATTGATCTTCAGTTATTCAATACAGATGTTTCACTCCGTAGCTTTTCAAACTGCAATTTAAGACCAGTTGGGTACTTAAAAGGCACCTTAATGTTTGAAAATTATACGGTTGAGGATTTTATTTTATATGTAATCCCCAATGTAAGGCAACATTTATTGGGTAGGGATTTTTTAGAAAAATTTAATTGCAAATTGGTAATACAAGATATTTTAGAGTTAAACAATGATTCGAATCACATTATTGAGAAACATAAAGAGATTTTCGAAGAAAAACTTGGTTGTTATAAACTAAAACAATTTAAATTACAGTTGAAAGAAGGCGCCCGACCAATATTTTTTAAACCTCGAACTGTTCCCATTTCCCTTAAACCGAAAGTAGAAGAAGAAATTTCCAGACTGGAGAAGTTGGGTGTCATTTCGCAAATTGAAAGCAGCGAATGGGGGACACCGCTGGTTCCGGTTCTTAAGAAGGGAGGGGGTGTTAGGCTATGCGGTGACTACAAGATCACGGTGAACAAGGTACTGGAAGAAGTGAAGTATCCGCTACCGAAGTTTGAAGACATTTTCTCAAAACTAACAAATGGTGAGTCGTTTACAAAAATTGATCTTAGCGATGCGTACAATCAGTTGAGTCTTCGAGATGAGTCAACACAGTTACTCACATGGAGCACCCACAAAGGTCTGTACAAAGTCAACAGATTACCATTTGGGATAACACCAGCCAGTGCTATTTTCCAAAGGGTAATTGAGCAAACACTACAAGGTCTAGATGGATGTGCCAATTTTCTCGATGACATAATTGTCACTGGTTCTACAAGAGTGGAACATGAAATAAATTTGGATAAAGTGTTCACGAGACTGCAAGAAGCAGGTTTTAAAGTTAAACGGTCAAAATGTGCATTTTTTAAACCAGAAATAACATACTTAGGGTATACTATTTGTAAAGAAGGCTTAAAAAAGAATAGCGACAAAATTAAACCAATTTTGGAGGCACCGGTACCAGAGACAGTCACTCAAGTTAAAAGCTTTGCAGGGCTTGTTAACTACTACTCCAGATTTATACCTAAATTATCCATAATAATGAAACCAATATATTTGTTGTTAAAGAAAGACAACGGCTTCCATTGGAATGAACTCTGCGACAGAGCATTTGCCGAGATTAAAAAATTAATATCATCTGATAAAATATTAATTCATTTTGATCCACACAAACCTATAGTGGTAACAACCGATGCATCTAAACAAGGCATTGCAGCATGTTTAGCGCACCAATTAGACAATGGCGATTTGAGACCCGTAGCTTTTATTTCGAGAACCCTGAGCAAAGCAGAGGAAAATTATTCTGTTTTAGACAAAGAAGCATTAGCAATTTATTGGGCGGTAAAAAAATTTTATTTTTATTTAATGGGCCAAACTAAATTTACAATAAAATGTGATCATAAACCATTGTTAGGGATTTTTGGGGAAAACAAAGGTTTACCGCAAATGGCAGCATCAAGATTGCAGAGATGGGCATTATTCTTAACTGGTTTTAACTACAATATCGAATATATTAAGGGAGAACATAATCACATTGCTGATATGCTCTCAAGACATGCACTCAAAGGAACCCTAGACGACTTAAAGGACGAAGAAAGTTATTTGAACCTAGTAGTAACTGCAGGGGTACCTATTGACAGTCAAAAAATTTCAATAGAGACTAGAAGAGATCCTGAGCTTGGGAGAATTTACAACTATCTAATGCAGGGGTGGCCAGAAAAAGTTTTAGAAACTGAAAAACCATACTTTATTCGTAAGAATGAGCTTACGATAGAGCAAAATTGCATAATGTGGGGGTATCGGGTCATTATACCTAAGAAATTTAGACATCAATTATTAAATGAATTACATTCCAGCCATTTAGGGATTGTAAAGATGAAGTCAATTGCAAGAGGCTACTTCTGGTTCCCAAAACTGGATGAAGAGATAGAGAAAATGGGTAAATCCTGCTTACCATGTTTAAAGACGATGGATAATCCACAGAAGTCGATCCCAACGCCTTGGAACAGAACGGAGAGACCATGGCAGAGGATACACATGGATTTTTGCGGTCCTATCAATAATGTATACTACTTAATTATTATAGACTCCTACAGCAAATGGCCAGAGATATTCAAGATGAAGAACATTACAACAGAAATGACAATCGACAAACTGAGAGATACATTCTGCAGATGGGGAATCCCAGATTGCGTAGTTTCGGATAATGGACCTTCACTGGTGTCGAAGAAATTTGAAGAATTTTTAAAGAACAACGGCGTGAGGCATATAACATCAGCTCCTTTCCATCCAGCAACAAACGGCGCAGCGGAGAATGCAGTACGAAGTTTCAAAAAGGGACTTAAAGCAGCACTGTTCCAGAATAAACATGCTGACCTTAATCTAATCATCAGTAGATATCTTTTAACCTATAGAAGTTCAATACACTCTACAACAAATGAAACACCATCCAATTTAATGTTGGGTAGGAAACTGAGAACAGTCTTCGACATCCTTAAGCCAAACGTTGACAGGAAAGTTAGAGAAAATCAAGAAAAGCAGATCCAGAACTGTAAAGGAAAAGAGTACAAGCAATTTAAAGTGGGGGATACGATAATGGCAAGAGATTATAAAGACGTAAATAACAAAAATTGGACAGAGGCCAAGATCAAAGAAGTTATTGGAAAGAAAAACTATTTGTGTCGAGTGAAAGATGGAAGAATATGGAGAAGACACCAGGACCAAATCATTCAAGTTCCACCGGACAACACACTACCAGCGAAAATGCGACAAGAAGAGAGAAGAACGGTTTTTCCCAAACTCCCATCCAATCCAAATCCAGTGCATAATGAAACACGAAATATTTCCAACTCTACACCGGTAAATTTACCTAATACGATAAGGGAGGGCCGACCTAAGAGAAAAATTAGAATACCCGTCAGGTACAACACGTAAGAAAAATCTAGATTTTGTTCTAGTAGACGAGGTTAATTTATTGTAACTATGTATGTATGTATTTTATTGTTGATTACATGTTGTATTAGTTTAAGCAAAGTGCGGGGGTGTAGTGTTGTCGGGTACTTAACCACGGGAAGTGACGTCAACGTGGACAGCGTTTTTGACATTAATGACGAACCGGAGAAAGAAGTGACCACGCGATTGACGATTGTGCTATTAATTTTATTGTACATGTTTAAGTTATTTAACTATACTTAATTTGTAGGTGTATCACAAAATATACGAATTATTTTGGCGTATATTTCTTCCAATATACCACATTAATGACCGCTTTGGCACCTGTCGCTTACACTGCAAACTCAAATCATATACTTTACAAAATATTAGACAGCAATTTACCATTGCTGCAGGTAAATTAAATTAGTGACTTATTTTACCATTTATCATTTGAACGTGTAGCACTTACTCGATTCGTATGGTGTATATCAACTCTTACCCCATTCTCAACTACTGACACTGGTAGGACGAATTTTATGTAACGACTACGCTCTGACCCAGCCGATATGCGAGACCATCGTTTACCTTTACGCCGGATACAGTACCAACTTTAACACGGTATACAAAAACTACTGACTTACAAATCTAACACATATTTCCAGACCTTATTACCCGTTATCCTAACGAATACACCCGCCGGAGCTTCGATGAGAATGTTTTACCATTACATCCAGTTGGCTATCTCGGGACAATTTCAGATGTACGATTTTGGGCAGCAACAAAACTTAATAAGGTATGGACAGGCGAGTCCGCCAAAACTGGATCTGACTAAAGTAACGCTGCCGTCGGCCCTATATTACTCAAAGCAAGATGCCTTATCCGCAGCGAAGGTAAATAAATTTTTCAAACTGAGATGTGTTTAATTTTTTTTTCTTAGGACGTGGAGTTACTGGCGGCAGATTTGCGAAACCTTGTTAGACTGCACTTGGTTGAAGGATACAGCCACTTAGACTATCTGTGGGCGAAAAATGTAAATGTTGATTTGTACCAATACGTTGTGGAAACTATTAAAAGTTACTCTATATAATTTTTACTGGTTAATTTAATAAAGGGATATGTACCCTCCAAACCACGCTGCTGGTTATATCAAAGAGTAACCATAATAAGAGATTCAACGGCATAGAGAATAGTGTTGCATATGTATTGTGTGTTGCCTAACAAATTTTACAACTTTTTTTCAATTTTATTGGCGTACGCTACGCCTAAGGGGCTATTTCAAGGCAACTACTTGTTTAGAAGTTTATAAATATCATTGCAGAAATCCCAGCGTTGCCAAATGTTTAGTGTTTGCTTGAACTTATTTATAATAGGTATCTATTATTCCTTGAAATGTATGATGTTTAGAGATATGTTATACCATTCTACGCCTATGGCACAATTTATTAAGGTCCGAACGCTTGTTGGTTTGATTCATAGGTGCGAAGATATGTTCTTCATGTAACAATAAGCCGTTTTTTGAGCGGTAAATAATAGATTTTTTACTGTGTATTGTGTATTCCCAGTAAGCGCGAGTAATAAGCTCGCTTTGATTACGTCTCTGCCCTTTGTACACACTGTTCGTCGCCCTACCGTCGACGGACGTATGGAAAAGTCGACCGAACTAGATCGTTTAGTTAGAGGAAGTAGTCTAACGAACGATATTTACTTCCGAGTTGCGCGGAAATAAAGGAACATTTATTTAAAAAAAAAAAGCCAATAGACGTTTTATAGCATGTATTGTACAGTTTCTGACTTATTAAATGTCCCTCGAATGCCTTATACCTGTCACATAGGCAACCAACATTCCATACTTAATTCATTCGTTTTACTTCGGTTTTTAAGTGGAAGGGATGCCGTTAGTTGTAATTTATCCGCACACCTTTTTACGAAAGCGGGGAGCAAAATGTTCGATTTATTTACCTGCTAGAGAACTTACGCACAGGTAACCTCGCTACATGGCATATTTATTAAAATTGTCGCGTCTAAAATTAGAAAAAGGCGATTCATTTGACAAATACCTATTAAAAACAAAATCTTGTTGCAATATGCGACAATAATAAACCACCCGCCGTATTTTAATTCAATTCTTCCAAGTACAATTTTTGAATTAATTAATCAAAATTGTAAAGTCTAATTGTTCAAAAATCCTACTTTTAATTTTTATGGGGAGAACTTATACAGCTCTCTGTGTCTCAAAGCAGTCGGGATAAGATAACATATTTAACCAATTCAACCTTGGGTCTTTCTTTTCAGGATTGCTTGAAAACAGGTTTATTTATTACTTAGTAATTAACGGTTACCTACTCATATTATAATAGCGGTACAGGTATTGTAAGATTACTATATAAATGCGGGTGGAAAAATTTTCGATTTATTCGCAAGTCTGTAACCTTTTCATGGAACATTTATTTCAATTGGCACATCTAAAATTGGGAAGGGTAATTTACTTCAACTTCATTAAAAAATATATTTTTTTCAGTTCAATTTTTCGAGCGTTATTGTTAAATTAATTAACTAATTCTTAAATTCACAAAGTTGCTTAAAAATAATATTTTTTACTTATACTGCGAACATAACTTGTGTCCTTCCTTGGAAAATAAACTTTTAAAATAAGTAAATTCTAACTTTGTAAGGTGTAATCTATCTAACGAAACACGATGGATTAATGCGAATTAATGATTTGAGGTCTAACCTTCAACCAGTTGCAATCAAGATATAATTAACTAATAAAAGAAAAAGAACTGCTGGAGAAAGTCCTAATGGCATATCATTAATTAAAATTTGAGCACTCATTCAATATAGCAATATGCAATTTTCGGTCAGGAAATACATAATTTGTAATGTGCCAACATATTTATACTTACTAAAAAACCTTTTTTCCAATATTCCATAGTAAGTGACGATTTACGAAACTAGCAAAGTAGATTAAAACTGTCTTGGTTACCATTTCGGTTGACTTGACACTAAGACTACCTACCTATATAGATTAAATAAAAAAAAATATGTTTAATTGCATCGATGAGACAACATTACGAATTCTTTTATCAGGTAGAAACTTCAAAATATTGGATGGAACGTTGTATGGCACACGTGAGTAAGGCTCTGAAATAATCTACTGATACAATAAAATACTAAAAATCAGAGTTTATTTATTTTACATAAGATCGCTTAATCGCTCCCTCAACATTTAAAAACACTGTGTAGGTAACTGTTAATTACTAAGTAATAAATAAACCTGTTTTGACGCAACTCTGCAAGGAATGTTACCGAAATTGAATTGGTTAAATAGGTTATTAATGTTCTTATCTTATCCCAACTGCTTTGAGACGTAAGGAACTGTATAAATCCGCCATATGAAAATAAGTGTTTTTTTTGTATTAACTATGTATTACAAATTTGGCAAATTAAAATCTGTAACTTAGGAGAATTGAATTAAAAGACGGCGGACGGTTTACTATTGTGACATATTGGAACAAGAGTTATTTTTTTGGTCAAATGAATCACACATTTCCTAATTTTAGACGCGTCAATTTTGATAAATATGCCATGAAGCGAGGTTACATATGCGTAAGTTCCCTAGCAGGTAAATCGAAGATTTTGCTGCCCGCTTTCACAAAAAGGTGTGCGGATAAATTACAACTAACGGCATCCCTTCCACTTAAAAACCGAAGTCAAACGAATTATTAAGTAAATGGAATGTTGGTTGCCTATGTGACAGGTATGAGGCATTCGAGGGACATTTAATAAGTCAGAAACTGTACAAATAATAAGATAATGAAAGATTCCCGGAAAAAATGTTGCAATCACTTTTTAATTTTTGCCGGCCAAACTATAAACAATATAATAAATCCAAAATAAACTGCCTCAATTGGATTATAGTTGTGATCGAATGGTTCTGATCACTTAAAAATGTGAACTGTGGACCAACGCAACCCCTGACGCAACCCCACCTCTTTAAAAATGGTTTCTTTGCGATAACTGAAAAACTGCTTGACCGATTTGGACCGTATTTTTTACCAGTCGATGTGACTAATGTCCCCTTTAATCTCATTACATTTCCGTCCGATCGACCCACGCATTCCGGAGGTATTTAAACGCTCCAGAAACCCTATATTTGGAGTGGACGCCAACGTTGTTTTCAAAAATGAGAACATACACTGCATTATCAATCGTTTAGATGCATAATTCACTAGCAGAATGCGGCAAATTTAAATACATATACTTATGTGTTTTTTCCGCTACTAGCCAATGGTGACTGAAAAACATGTGTACGACGCTTAGTTGCTAGGAGACCGATGCGCGCTAGTGCTGTAGCTTAAAATGCGGGTCGAGAGTATTTTTTTCATTGAATTGTTTAAATGAGAATAACGTGCAAATATTTAATTAAATTTATTCGACGGGTGCAGATTTATTAATTTATTATTTAACTGCACTATATATTTTGACTGATTATTGGATTAGACTGATGTTTTTTTCTGAGGACATAAGGATTATTGCATTGTAATGATTGATTGTTAATGATTAAACAACTCAGCGTATGTAGGCATCTATACAAAATTAAAGCAAACAAAATTTCCTGTAAAATAATCGCTATGCTCATCATAAAATCCACTTTTATTAAATATGTTGTCTACTTTAATTTGATTGTAGTAGACGATCTAAAAAGGATGGATAATAACAAATTTAATTTACATTTTTACAATTGTACCTGTTATTGGTTATTCAATTAAACAGTAATTACTATCTATTCAATAGACGCCAACTAAACAGGAAAATACCAATGTAATTAACAATAGGTACCTACTGAATCGTTGCTGATTTCCTTTATACTTAAGTAATGTTTTCTAATTATATCATGTCCACATTTTATACAGCCAATAAGAAAGAAAATTAAATGTGACAACCGCGCAAATATTTTAAACCGAAATTCTATAAAGAATTCTGTAAATTTTCAATACGCGCCAATATTTAAAGAGGCGGTTAGTTCTGGCCACCTCTACGCGAGGGCCCGCTTTTGGAATCCTAGCGGGCGAGTTCTTATAGCCAACACGCGTTTATACCATTGCGCTGTATCTCTTATTATGGGTACTCTTTGGTTATATAATAAATCTGCAAATTGAAAGAATAATTGTGCAACTAGGAAGATTGCACGAAGAAACATTTTGCATAGTGCCACACCGAACAATGATATTTAAGGACTGTCAACAATTTCGAGTAATTCCGCAAGAAAAAGTATAGTGCACATTTCGGTTATTATAAAATGTGCTTGAAGACGATTTCGACCAAAATTGGATAATCAACTAACACGAGTTTTGAACGACTTGCAACCGTTTTAGAGAAACACCATACAAGGACCGTATACTGTAGCGCAGTAAGAAAAAGCTGATAGTATCAATAGGTCACATACCATGGCCTTTGCTTTGATACAGATACGATTCCTATGTGGATAAAGCACTCGTAACCCCATATACGCTCTCTGTATATTCAGATTCAGGTGTTTTTGGAGCCTAAGTTTAGAAATCAACAAAAATCAATACCTATCCAAACTTTTTTCTTCGCTGACAATAGCAGTCCCCTTCCCATTTATTGAAAATTTGGGAATTTCTGTAGGATTATTCCTATGTAATTTTGTTCCCAATATTAAGGCAAATGACTTACTAGATCCGCATTTAGTCATGTTAGTTACACAAAAAAGAGGCCGTGCATGTCCATTTTAATTAGGATTTCCGAAAATTTCATCCTGCCGGACGAAATAAACACATCACAATTTTTGTTTTGTTTCCTACAAAGTGTCGAAATGTTGTATTAGTTGTGTGGTGACGTCACGCGTCAGCAGGCCAACGCCGCAGAAACTCAAGACGCCCCGGAACGCCCGGAGGTATATCGAGTGCAGATGAAACTCCCACCTTTCTGGTTCGCCGCCCCGGAGATGTGGTTCGCTCAAGTGGAAAACCATTTCAGGGTAAGTGGAATAAGTGGAATTAAAGTGAAGTAAGTGCCTCACAGCAGAAAGCCACGCTCAGCGAAGCAGCCGAGCTAGCCGATGCCATCAACGCTACCAACCCGCATTCAATCCACGCCGCCCACCAAGACGACGCACTCCACGCGGCAGTCAAGCTAATCACCGCCGAGATCGCCGAACTCAGACCACCCTGCAAGCAGAGCCCCCAGGGAAACGAGCAAGCCAGTCGCTAGAGGCGGTACGCGACTCTCACACAGGCCACCGCCGACTGTATATAGCTGACCAAACCTCGAACACGGAATTCCTGATCGACACAGCAGCGGAAGTGTGCATTTTCCACGTACGATTAACAAAGGAAAAACGCCAGCCCACCGAATACAAGCTCTACGCTGCAAAGGGAACGACCATCAGCACTTACGGGACAACCAATTTAAACCTCGCTCTGAAGTTTCGTCGGAACTTCCCGTGGAGGTTCATCGTAGCCGATACATCAAAACCCAAAACACGATGGACGCAAGCCCTACCAATCGCCCTACTTGGGATACGAAACGCCTGGAAGGAAGACATCCAAGCCACCGTAGTCGAAATGGTATATGGACAAGGACTAAAACTTCCCGGCGAACTCTTCGAGAAACAGACGGCCGAACCTCACATAGGACCTGAGACTTTCGTCACGCAACTGCGACAGCACATCTAAGAGTTACGACCAACACAAGCAGCGAACCACGACACCAGACGACAAATTTTCACGCCACAACACCTCGATACAGCCACCCAAGTCTACGTACGAATAGACACAGCCCAACGACCGTTAAACCCGCTGTACGAAGGACCGTATCCGATAACGCACCGAACAAGCAAAACGACGACGGTAATAAAGAATGGAAAACAACTTATCGTCTCGAACGACACAGTCAAACCAGCATACGTGGAGACCGACACCGCGACGTCCAAGGAGCCCGAACAATCGAGCGACCCACCTCAAACCAAGGTTAAGAAATCGAAACCGCTGACACTACTCCCAAACCCGCAATCACAAGTACAACTCCGTTTCCAGCAAGGAGGTATGTGGTGACGTCACGTGTCAGCAGTCCGACGAGCGCCCTCGAACCAGTTTAGCGCGAGCTAAACCACCCTCCCTCCTTGACCAACTTGACCAAAAGCTCACCCCACCGCCTACGCCGGCCTTTATAAGGCGGCTTCCGGCCTTGACAACGACGACGCGCAATGCACCAAGGACACGAGCCGATACCTGCACAATATAGCATAGATAAATCGCATGCATTGTAAATACATTTCATACATCACATGATCACGTACTAACCAGGGGCTGAAAAGGACACAAGTCCTGAGCAGTCCGCCATTCATCTAATACTAACAATTAATGTATCATATACCTATAAGATGTAAATAAACGTATTTTGATTGATTGATTGAAAGGAAGAGGATTCTATGCCCGGCTTCGTAGTAGGGCTAGAATCTAAAGCCCAGCTCTGCACCTATAGCCTGACACCAAAGTCTAGCGCTGTTCTATAGCCTGGCGACAAAGTCACCGGCATAGTAGGGGCACGCAACGGCACATCGCCGAAGCATAATTCCATGCCGCCAATACCGACGACGCCGAGCGCAAAGCACGTCGCAACGCACTACGGCAAGTACGTCAGCGACCCCTGATACCAAGACTGATCAGCCCCTTCCCACCGTCGCCGGTGAAGCCAACGCAAACCGCAGCTCGCCCTTTATAGAAGCTGATTCCGATCGAGGTATCCACGCCGTACGCACGAATCGCACTAAGTGAACTGCTGCTTAACGATCCCAGGAAGCAAGCCAAACGCCACCGACACCTCTTACGTCTTCCAACTGTAAATAAATTTGTACATATTATGTGCATTCTGTAAGCCATTAATAAACGACTTCGAAAACCACAATACCCCACGGTTGCCTTAAATATGGTACCTACACCAAGCAGATGGTAGAACAGTAGATATTGTTGGTCGGATTTATTTACACAATTTTGGATTTGGATTTGGAGTTGGTCTTCTAACATTGAAGGTCACGTTGGCTCCACCGACGTGTGCCATTTGGGAAAGCAACACTATATCTACGATAAGGATTATGTTCAATTTAAGATTAAATAAATTCACTTTAGGTGATATCTTGTCAGTGGCATACACAATTGATTAAATTAATATTTTCGCAGCTAAGATATTGCAGTTTTGTTAGAGCAGTTTTTCATTGTCTCTATAATGTCGTCATATACCATAGATGCGGCATTCCTTGCAATGGCAAAATCTACATGCCCATAATCCCCAACATATACTTTTTTAACTAAATTTGGGAGCTCCAGCGCGAGTAGCTCAACGTCCTAAAAGCAATCGTCCACTCCACTTGGATCGGCGACTTTCGGCACTTACCGCCCGAGTAGAAAATCTGTCGTTAGGTCCACAGTACAATGCAACAGGCGTCGTTATTTTACTGATGTTAAGCTGCGGTGTGGTGGTCTGTCCATACTTCCTTAGATTGCCTGTTATGCCGTCGTCGTACATTTCGAATTGCCCTGTAGGAAGGCATTGAACAATAATACATTTAGATGGAAAATACCTGATAGTGCCATCTGAGTGTAATGGTACACCGTCTTCATTGAAATGGTGCTGGGCATTTCGCTGAATATCACAGGCACCGCCGACTGAAATTATTTAATTAAACTTGTAAACATAATCTAAACTAATACAGTATCTACCTTATTATAGTTGTAGTCAAACTCTCCCATTAGATATACTGGAGTAGTACAGATAAACTTAATGCTACTATATTCCTTACAAAAAATGTCTACGTAAGCTCTTACAAATAGAGAGGATACAGAAGATTCAGAAAGTATCTCATATACACCCATATTGTCTGCTGTTGCCTTTCAATTTGGTTAACGAAAATACATAACAATTTTAAAATTTATACCTTTACTTGCTTAAAGCGTCGCTTTATAAACGAAGTTAACGGGTGCTGAACATTGGAACAGTATGCAACTGGCGCTAGAGCTATCGCTAGCGTTACCTTCTCGTTATATTCGGGTTTGGCCGCAGCCATTAGAAAGAAATCCGTGGTTCCTTGAGAAATTCCAATGTAAAACAATTGCTTGAAGTTCGTTGCATTTAATATGTAATCGATGTTTGCTGTAATATCATACAGGCCTACCTCTTGAAAGCTGAAATTTTAAATTATTATAAGTAGTGGGTTTTCTTCATAGCCTTGTTTACCTAAAGTCAAAGAAAAGTTTTTTGTCCCGAACCGGATCGAGAGTTTTGTGTTTTTTAGACCATTTCGTCCCTCTACAATTTGCAAGCCATACGTCGAAACCTTCATCGGCTAACATAAACCCTATACTCCCGCGATCGGGACCCATCGCTAAGTATACAATGGAAGTACATCCCATTCCGGGAACCAAGAGGACCGGGTGCCTAGGTTTCGAAGTATTTGTTCTCTTGCCATAGGGTATACGGAAGGTTTGCAATATGTAACCGTCTTCAGTGACAATTTCGTGAACCTGAATGGGATATCCGTAGCTTTGTATTAGTTGGTGCTGTAAAAAGAAAGAAATTTTCATATAGTATTTCAGCTTACCAGTCCTGCATTTCGTTACGATATAATATTTCAGTTATTATTGAAATACCAAACACCAAATTTGTGCTGTAAATCCAAAGTTAATTATACTCAAATTACCCTTTGGGATATGAGAAAAGGATTACTAAATTGCTACCATAAACGGCATACGACTGATACAGTATACCTATCGTACTTCCATATTGGTGACGTAATATTGTACGGCAAACGTTTTATTCGTTTACCCTGTTACTTTAGTTTTGGTCTTGGGTTTGTACCAATACCATTTTTTGGTCTTAGGTATTGTCAATCCAGAGATGTATTACCGTGTCTATTTTAGTATCGGAGTAAAGATTCTTTGCCAGTTGAACACTAAAGAGTACAGCAAATGCGAGTAATAATAAATTTGTTTGACGCATCTCGCATAACACGATAACGCACAATCACAACTACTAATATATCATTTATACTTATACTATCCACTAAATTGCCATTATACTTCGCCCGCGAATTAAATTATTAGGGTATAAGAAATCTAACCTTCAATAAAAAAAACATATCATTATCATTCTGATGGATGTAAGTACGTACTGTTTTCAGTTACCATAGGTATTATACAATTAAATTTTTATAAACAATACAAAAACGGTAAAAATACTTTGGATGATTTTCATTTTAACATTGAAACCATAATAGATGTGTTCTATACAGTTGATTAAATCTGAGTAAAATTTGCGACCCTTTTATTTTCGCAATGTTTTAACACAAAGGGGTACCAAATCATGTAGAGTAGCTGAAAAATTGAGTTTAATCCGCCGGAGATTAAATTCGAAACCAAAAAAATGGAACGAAAGGGAGAAAAGTTAAAGCTGGGGAGCATAATTTTCGTTAAGTTCAGTTGCACCGTACGCCTAAAGGTTAATTCGATCAACGGGATCAGCTAGGATTTTCCATCGAATTGTTCCCATCATTTTTTTGGAAACAACAAGGCAGGAAGTCCGTGCTCGATGAAGGGAGAGGAAGGACATAAATCACTACTGTTATTAGTTAGTGTAAATACAGTAGTCATATTTTTTTAATTTTGTATTTAACCCATTGCCGTTTTCAAAATTAATGGTTTGTCGTTGAATAATAAGAAAAAACCCTTAAGGAATCTACTGTCTAAAAAAGAGTTCAGTTAGATCAAAATGTTGCCACTCTTAGATAGGAAATGTAGGTACGGGATTTGAAGTAAAATAATTATGAGAGAGGTAAATGAAAGCAGAATTTGGTTTGTTTATTCCATATACGTTGCGAAGGGGGGCATTTGTTAAAAATAAAGAAAACACCGATAAAATTTGTAGTGTACTTAACCCCCAGGTTCTACGCTAACTTCACACTACAAGAACACGGAAATAAAGTCAGCCCGGCAACGTTTAAAAATGACCACCAGAATGACTAATCCCTCCAAAACTAAACAAGATCCCACTTAAATTTAAAAAGTGGCACGTGATTAAACATCTAAGGCAGGGCCCCCTTACGTTAGTGGTAAACTTTATTTATTATCCCTCTCTTGTTCTGGGTCCTCAACAAACTTGCGCCCAATTACAGAGTGACCCGCATAATGCTTTTTAGAGGTGCCTCTTAATAATGATTGTAATTATTAAGATTGTGAAAACCCGGAAATTCAGTTGATGTTATTAATATAGACAAAGCAAGCAAAGTAAAAATGTGTCGTACTCTCGCAAAAGTAACTGCTAAGGGTAAAAAGAGTTAGACGTAAGAAAAACCTCGCAGTTTGATTAATACAGTCCAAAAGTTAATTAACAAAATATTTTGTAAAAGTTTAAGCAGTAGTTAACAAAGATAGTAAAAGCATATACACAATGTTGGTTACACTCAAGGTTAAAAGCAAGTTTTTGGTAAGGTAGGAGCAGGTACCTAAATTCTGAGAAAGCGTTAAGAGTACAGGATGTCTCATCTTTGGTGCAATAAATTCCTTTTGTTAAAAGCAAGATGGAAAATTACATGGCCTTGTAGGCAAATTTAACCAAAAAGATGTGGAAATTACGAATCGTAACTCATTTATAGCACATAGATTCTAAACTGAAGAGTTTTGATTAGCGTAATCTCGCCCCCGCAAGATAGGTAGCGTCGCCCCTCGTTCGGGGTTTCGAGCCTACAGTTGAATGTCAAAGACAATCACGGAATTAGGTGTCGTAACTCAATTTTGACTACAGTTTTGAATGTTTGAATGTTACTTCACGGACAAGACCAAGGATTCAACATCAATGAACATAAATTAAGCAAGCACCAAAAACGTAAACAATGACAAACAATAGCATAACGGTATTTAACATGTCATTCTGCATTGCGGTTAAATCAAGTAAATCTCAAAATCAAAGATTGAAACACTCAAAAAATGCAAAATGCGGCATACAAAACACAAATACGATATAAGGAAATGCAATTACTACCTGCATTAAATAACACAAACTAACAACAAAAATTTATGGAGCGACGCGTTCACTACCGCCATTCAAGACAAGATGGCAAACGCAACCCCTGTTCGTGCTTTCTAGATGGCGCAGGCAGCTTTTTCCCAATTAGAAATTCCATGGTTGCCAACTCTCAAAAATCTATGTATCGTCGTAAGTTGTATATACAGGGTGGAACGTCTCAAATTCAAAAAACTTTTCGCTTAGGCGCATGTTGACAAAGTTTAGTTCAAATCCCGTACGACCTCCGAGTGGTGGTGGGCTAGCTCCTATCCTCACGACGAATAGGGGAGAAACCCGACGTCAGGGACCAAGCGTCTCAGATCGGAGGGAAGCAATCCAGGGCCTGGTTCAGGGTAACCTGAGAACAAGCCCAGAGGTTCTGGGACACCTAAAATTGCGGGTGCACCACGAAACTATTACCAATTAATCGCTGGGGCGGGGCTCAGGGTGCCATTGTCCCTTTTATTAGGCCCGAGGAAGGCGCATCTCTGAAAATGCAGAGGTATTTCCCTAGGGTCACCAAGGTGATGGCTATGTTATACAGTAGGGTGGATCGAAAAATGTCAAAGTTACAATTTCGCGCAAAAGTTGCTTTAGGTGTATACTAACAAATCCAAAAAAAATTATCAAAATCGGAAAACATCTTCCGATCGCCCAACGGCCATTAGTCATACAAAACATGAAGAATATATGAAAAAAAGGAAAAATTTACAAATGTTCAGACGCCTTGCGCGATCGGAAGATATGCCTTAAAAGCGGTAATATTTTTTTTGCAGGCTATTCAATATTACTACTAACCATTGAGCACCATAGCGCTAATAAAAAAAAAATCGGATCGATCGGAAGATGTTTTCCGATTTTGATAATTTTCTTTTTCATTTGTTAGTATGCACCTAAGGCACAACCATCTATATTTACAAGCCGTGCTGAGAATTATGGCAACACTGCAGGTAGGGCCGATTTCCTAATTCTACTTTGCAGATTTCAGGTGTATTTTATGTGTTTTGGGTATTCCTATTTACCTGTTTTAACAGAGTGACAATGCATCGATTTGCGTTACTCCGTATGGAATCAACAGAAATTATTATTCACGTAAGTTGCTAAACGAAATATATCAATTTGTTGTCATAACCTCTAAACTCTAAAGCAAGCTACTCATTACTGGACACTTTAGAAGCACTTGTATTTATTCCAAGTACATGTACCAGCTCAAATATGACTTACACACTACGTGGCATCCGGTTTCGCCAAAAACCCCAAGTACAAGTTAGTCCCCATGAAAATTGTTAACGAAACTGAAGCGACAGCAGCATTTGTAGTGATGAGCAGTGGCAACATTCTAATGAAAAACGCAGAAAGCAACGGTGCTGGGCTAGGTGCTGGGTACCACCTCATTAAGCAGAAGCAGAAAACGGTAGGTATTATCTTGGAAGAATACAATTATTTTATTAGTTTGTATTTCAGGTATTCTAACGTCAAAGTACACATTAAACGGAACTTTTTGGTAGGCGCTTTTTAGTGAACTTTTTGTTTAGCTTTTTTTGTAAAAGACAGCCAGTCTTGGTGTTTGTAAAGTTCTAAAAGAAGAAGTCTGGATAGTGTTCTAAGAGATTTTTAATTCGTCATTATAACAGTGAAATTTCGAGTTCGAGTTAAACTCACGCGATACTGAGAAGTAGTCTGAGCCTGTATCTATCAAGTAGTAATCGCATAGGTGCGTGCTTTCTATAAGGTTTTCTAAAGTTATCTAAAGTGTAGATACCGTAAGGCGTAAAGCTTTGTAGAATTTCTACATCTAAGTTCATGAAAATGAAAATAATTAATTAAAACAACTTACAGAATTCTACATTGTAGAATTATCATGAATATGGGAATTTAAATATGAACTCTAATCCTGGGTAATGCTATGGACAAAGTAATGTAAACTACGCCAATCAAACAGGAATACGAAAAGCTGTACGAAAAGAAGTTCAAATGCAAAAATTAAATATCTATAAGTGGCATGAGACATGGGTGAAGCGATGGTTGTCCCTGACATAATCTTAACTTGACCGTAGCCCCATTTTCCAGTTTATGCAGTCGCCAATTTTTTTCCTGTAGCGAAACAACACTTATTAATTAGTGTACCAGCAACAAATAGGTAGTAAACTAATTTAGAGAATATTCAAAATGCGCAGCAGCTGGTAGTAACTTTATTCTCTTACCCGTTCATTTTTGAGACGTACTTATACATGTAGTGCGATTAATACTGGGCAAAGGATTTAGGTGTAGTAACTCACGCATGTATGAATCTGGGTTTTCCAGATTATTCTGTTTGCATACATGTTAACAATTTCAAAATGATAATGAAGCAAACGTAACTTTTGAAGGTAAGTGAGTGGCAATATGAAAATGTTAGCTGATTAATATAATGGAGGCCAATGTATAGAATCACTGGACATTATAACATTAACGCGATTACTACTACAAAACACTTATCATATACCGGTACTACGTGCATTATGGAAATTACAACAGTTTCATTGTTAGTGATTTGTTCACCACTGTGCATGGCTATATACACAAGTAATTACATTCACCCAGATGCCGGAATAAGCTCTGTAAGTTTCATTCTATTAGCGCTCGAGCAAACCCAATGTACCCCTCATCGGCTTTTAGAAAGAAATTATTCAAAAATATGGTTATCCTTTGGAGATCCACACGATTGAAACTGAAGACGGATATTTACTGGAAACCTATCGAATACCTTATGGAAAACGCAATCTAACGTCGAAATCGCAGTTGCCAGTTCTTCTTGTGCCAGGATTAGTTTGTACGTCACTAATTTACTTAAATTTAGGTCCTGGGCTTAGTTTGGGATTTATGTTGGCGGATGAAGGTTATGATGTTTGGCTTGCAAACACAAGAGGGACAAGGTGGTCCAAAAGGCATAAATTCTTGGACGCGGTTCAAAATGAAAAGGAATTTTTTGATTACAGGTCGGTACTATAATAGTATATTCGTTAATACGCACTACTAATGAAGTAATCTTATCATTACATTTCAGCACCAAAGATCTACCCAAAAGGAGTAACATTTTCATTTACCACGTATAATTTACACATTCTGGTACATTGATATTGAAGTGTTAGTTAATATAAGTTAATGCGCGTTATAGCCTTGGGATAATTTGAAATATCAGTACATATTTGCATTTAATCTGCACTTAATATACAACACTGGAAAATTTAACGGGCTAGTTACATTTATATAACTGGTATAAAGTAACATTGAATCTCTACAGCACTGGCAGACATCCCAACATAACAATTAATTTTGATCGCTCCACGGCTAAATTATTAATAAAGTTGTTTTTCTACCCCTTACCTTCCGGAAGTTTGGCCTCTTATCTCATTCTAAGATCTGAAATTCAAAGTCTAACGTGCTGGAGCGACAGAACACTAATAAATACGCATCAGACCTTAGATGATCGAATTCCATTTTTATTTACATTTTCCTGCATACAAAATATTGGTTTGACTCATAAAAGTAAACCAAAATTTTAAAAACCTGACTATTCGATGTCACGTGTCCGTGCTAACTTTGATTCTTATCTAAAGATTTTATTTTTACCTCATATTGAATTACTGGTTGGTATAATTAACATGTTCAGAATACGCACAGAATACAAAATAACATATTGAAACCAAACAAAGGGCTACTAATAATGAAATTAAATGCAAATAAAAATCATTGAAACAAATAACCAAAATCATTTGTTTGGATCTGATCCTTATCGTTGAATAAAATACAATACCGTATCTTCATATAAAAATGTTTCTGACAGGTGGATTTCTTCAGGAACGTCGAAATAAGCAAACTTTAATATGCAAATGATTGACAGACGATTCATATAGGTATACCATGCAAAAAAAATTTAAAAACAACTTACTTTTTTATTTATGCTTATCCTTTTTAGATCTGTTTTAAATTTTTTTTAGTTATTCAGTTTTTATGTGTTTCTATAGTTTATACAATTATAATTGCCGGTTATCTTCTGATTTAGTATTCATTTTTTGGTGAATTCTTTCCCTCATTTATACGAAACCGATACATGTTATACTGCATTTATTAAAAGAAGGTAGTCGATAAGTCGACGGCACTGTGTTTGAAGATAAACATACAGGAAAAATATTAAACGAGACTTCGGTCACTTTTAAAAAGAGTTATAGCGCACACAGACGAACAGACGGACGGGCGAACGGACTAAAATTAAAAGCAATAAAAAATACCTGTTTGGGGATGTTAACTAAGAGTTACAGCGAACACAGACAATCTGACGGACAAAAGAACGGAGAATTATACAAAGCTATAAATAATCTGGGGATTTTTAAGAATTTTGACACAGCTACCTAAAAATGAATATACTTTTCATTGTAATGCTTAGCGGAAGAAGTTTTACGTGTTAGATTTTGGTTTCTTAATATTTACCAATGTATGTTTACTGATCGCCTTCCTAGCTCCCAAGCCATTTTCTATTACTAATTTGTACTAACATTTGCAGCTTTCATGAGGTTGGAATATATGATATTACTGCGAATATAGATTATATCCTGAAACGGACAAATTTCAAAAAATTGTTTTACGTTGGTCATTCTCAAGGAACTACCTCATTTTTTGCAATGGCTGCCACAAAACCTCAGTACAATGACAGGATAATATTAATGATCGCGCTCGCTCCCGTCGCCTACGTTTTCAACGTGCAAAACCCCGTAGTTACATTTGTTAAGCATCATCTACCCGAAATCCAGGTAAAAACTAAGCTTTGATTTTTTGTAATGTGTATATTTTTTTAGAAACTAGCCGAAAAGAATAGGGTGTACGAACTGGCTTCGTACTCACCGCTATTAGCCTCATTAGGTAGCCTGCTATGCAACGACTATGCTGTGACTCAAATATTTTGTGCATCCATCTTTTACTTCTTTGGAGGATAATAGTCCTCATTTTAACACGGTAACCATCGACGCATAAACTTACTAAATATTGTGCTTACTTTGCAGACTGCGCTTCCAGCAATAATTGCTGAATATCCCGCTGGAACTTCAACGAGGATGATTTTCCATTACGTTCAATTGGCTATCTCAGGTAACCCACTAAATTACAGCTAAAAACAAAATCATTTATGATTAAAGAGCAATTTCAAATGTACGATTACGGAATGGATGAAAATGTAAAGAAATATGGGACCAAAACTCCGCCAAAGTACAACATTAGTGCAATCACTGCACCGGTAGCACTCTACTATGGAGGTTCGGACGGACTCTCCACTCGCTCTGTAAGTATCCTTCGCTTGAATTTTAATCAGTAATTAGTTTCTGCTTGTTTAGGATGTAGAGGTACTGATACCTCAACTGCCAAACCTAGTAGAGAAACAGTTTATTAAGGATTACAGTCATATGGATTTTCAATGGGCAAAGAATATTGTTCCTGTTCTACATAGTAAATTGATAGAAATAATTAAGAAATATTCCAAGAAATAAAAGATATTCCCTTATCGCCGTTTAATCCGTAGAATTAGACACTGAAGATTCACTTGCTGCTGCTGAATGGGGACAAATTAAATGAAAATCTTTTTTTTTTACAAAACTTGCAAGTTTTCGGCCGTCTTTGCTTGTTATTTATGCTCCCATGTGTTATGGAAAAAGCGCAATTTGGCTCTGATTCCCTGATCTGTGTAGCTGTAGGTGTATAGGATATTATTGTCTACAAAAGCTTCTCCATGGCCCTCCGTGGTTTTAAACTTACAGCTATGTGAAGAGAAAAACCTTGTGTACTTCCGCAGAATGTGGTGAAGATATCAAAGCAGTTTCTTCTTTGATATTTCATGACTGTACTTTTCACGCAAGGATACAATATTTTTGCTCAGACCAACATTGTTACCCGTATTGAAGGTTAAGGGCCTGTCCTTTATGTTTAAGTTATGTATTTATGTCTATCGAAATTAACGATTAGATAAATGTAAGGGTAAGGAGTAAGGGTAGTCGGTTTATCTACTGACATTGGAAACCTTCCTAATTGCGTGGGCGCGATGCATTTTCTAATAAACGGGCGCGTTTCATACGCAAAGATAGGTTCAAACTAAGAGGTGGTCTTAAGCTTAACACTAAATCTGAACCTAAACATGCACGTATGTCTGTCTGTTTGCCCTTCATCCATAACTGCGCCATGCGTCCGATCACCAAGAAAACTCCCACAGAGGCGTGAGATACAGATAGAGACGAATTGATACGACAGACGTCACGATCATGAGGATGTAAATCAAACCTGTTTGATATTTCACGGACCATTTTGAATAGATTCCCTAGTGAAAAAGCAGTTCACGGTTCAAAATGAGTACCGGAAATCTACGAAAAAGCGACCGGGAAACGTTAAAATTCATGAAATACCACACAAATGAACTTGCACTATGGAGCGGGGTAAACATATGTGTACCAAATTTGGTTTCAATCGATTCAGCAGTTTAGCCGGAAATGAAAGTAGGACACACAGATCCACAAACCGACATAATCGAAATTTTGTTTCAAAACCTGTATTTCCGTAAAAAAGTGAGGGGTCATGTTTTACTCCTATGCAATACCTCCCTTACTAAAATGCTTGCGTAAACGGCATAGGATTGTTGAGCTATTTTCGTTCTATATGTAGAAACATAAAAACTGTCAAACATCTGGCTTTAGACCTTGGATTCTTTTACCAGAACCCGAAAACGTTCGTTGCTATTGTGCTCTTCTATTTAGTATGCAATATATTCATAAATAAAGTATGCACGTCACCCACGCATACCTATTTCTCGACCCACATGAGGGATTTTTAGGATGTAAATATTAAATTATTACTCGACACTATTTTTTATATTAAATGTCAATATGTGAAGTATTATACCAAGAATTAATTAGTGAAAGTAGTGAAGATTCCGAAGTGTCATCGGTTGGTGTTTGTTTTTTGTGCGTCAGTTCACGAAAATTATGACCGGATATATGACATCTTGAACGTAATTAGAATTTTCTTTTAAATTTCATTTGTTTCAATCAATCGCATGTGCGTGCGTGGTTGTTATCGAGTCCTGAGTGCCTTTCTTTCTTACAGCTTTATTGATTGATTTTTGTCGAATAAATTTATGTCGTGTGTAATTGATCAGCTGTGCGTTTAATCGAGACCAAATTACGACCCAGAATATAAAAGTGCTCATAATAAATTTTCTCTTCGTATCTAGGATTATCCTAGGTGTTAATTAAAAATCCGTTGAATAATTCTTGGGATTGGGGGGAGGCGGTTAAGGCTGCTGAATTTCTCGTATTGACAAAATTTAAGTGCTACATCGAGGTTCTCGTAATGACAGTCTAAATATTTAGACCTTCAACCCAAAAATAAAATTTATTGGTTAGCACTTTAACAGTTACCTAAGGTGTATATAGTATAAAGCCTTGTCAAGGAAGTTTCTACAACTAAGTAAATGAGTATGAAAATGTTTAATCAAAACAAGTAATGCCGTATAAAAAAGTAATCTACATTAACAAACAACGTAAAAAAATTATTGTGGAATTACCATTAATTTTGGAATTTAAATGCAAATCACAAGGTGATGTAACTTCCGCCAATCTTCAACATAAATATTAGAACAATAGGAATAAAAAAGGTGCTGTGTGGAAAGAAGTTCAGATGCAAAAATGAAAATCTATAAATGGCATGAGACATTTTACCTACGGTACCTATACCGACATGGCCCAAGAAGCGATGGTTGTCCATGACATAATTTTAACTTGACAGTAGCCTTACTTCCATTTTTAGCGCATTTCCACAAAATTAAAAAAAAAATGCGCTATTGTGGCCACTTTGTCCGTCCGTCCGTCCGCTAACTTTGCGACGCTACTCGTTTTTTATCTTAAGAGCTATTGTTCTACTTTTTTCGCTATTTGGTTCGTTATGGTGTCGAGTCTTGTACCAAGGAAGGAATTTTTTCTGTACCGCTTACAAAAAAAGTTATTGTAAAAAAAACAAAAAACCGTTTTTTTACATGTTCCATAATTTTACACTTTTGCCGTTTATTAACGATCCTAGAGATCGTTTATAATTTTGCATTGCTATCTGTCGCCTGCCGGTTGGTCTCTCCGTCTGTTCCTTTGTCTGTCTGTCCATCTATCTGTCCGTGTGAACGATAACTTTGTTTAGAAATGTTCGATCGCTTTTACATCTCCGTTAGTTATGAACTGAATTGCATGAAATTCAATATGGGCATAGCTTTAGCCATATAATACGCAATGCCAAAAGTTGAATCGAATCGATTCAAAATTCACAGTGCCCTTTTCGCATCTCGACCATTTATAAACCGAATTGCAAACTTTTTTACTTATAAAAGTATTTGAATGAAATTTGATACATAGGCACTTGGAATAAAGGAAAATCAAACGCCAATTTCAAAATTTGGTTTTGCGCATGCGCAGTGCCAACTTTTTTATTTATGGAAGAATTTAAACGAAATTTGATACATAGGCACTTGGGATAAAGGAAAATCAAACGCCAATTTCAAAATTTGGTTTTGCGCATGCGCAGTGCCAACTTTTTTATTTATGGAAGAATTTAAACGAAATTTGATACATAAGCACTTCGAATAAAGGAAAATCAAACGCCAATTTCAAAATTTGGTTTTGCGCATGCGCAGTGCCAACTTTTTTATTTATGGAAGAATTTAAACAAAATTTGATACATAGGCACTTGGGATAAAGGAAAATCAAACGCCAATTTCAAAATTTGGTTTTGCGCATGCGCAGTGCCAACTTTTTTATTTATGGAAGAATTTAAACGAAATTTGATACATAGGCACTTGGGATAAAGGAAAATCAAACGCCAATTTCAAAATTTGGTTTTGCGCATGCGCAGTGCCAACTTTTTTATTTATGGAAGAATTTAAACGAAATTTGATACATAGGCACTTGGGATAAAGGAAAATCAAACGCCAATTTCAAAATTTGGCTTTGCGCATGCGCAGTGCCAACTTTTTTATTTATGGAAGAATTTAAATGAAATGTGATACATAGGCACTTGGAATAAAGGAAAATCTAGCGCCAGTTTCAAAATTTTATTTTGCGCATGCGCAGTGCCAACTTTTTTATCTATGGAACTATTTAAGTGAAATTTGATACTTAGGCGCTTGGAACAAAGGAAAATCTAACATTAGTTTTAAATTTTAGGTTTGCGCATGCGCAGTTCCAACTTTCTTATTTAGAAAAGCATTGAAATGAAATTCTTCTCATAAACTGAAATTGAAGTAGCACGTCAACAATGGATTGCCCATGTGCAACGCTATCTTTCATATTTGTGGCCGGATTTTTACGATTTTAACAGAAGTTGCATCTTACAAACGGGAAATGAATGCAAGTGGAAATGCGCTTTATGTAAATCGTTTACGATTACTTTTTAACTTGTTTGTAAAGGCGCCCATTTTTTTCTGGTGTAACAGCAACAAAAAAAGTATCTCAGTTCAGTGGTAACATCTAATTTGGAAAATGTAGTAGTAGTAGCTGATAGTAACTTTATTATCCTATCAGTTAAATTTTAAGATTTACAATGATTTAGGTGTTCCTAACTCACACTTTTGTGAATGCATATACATTTAAATATTGAAATTTTGAAGGTAAGTGAGAATATTACCTGCTTAACCATAGAGGCCAAAGTATAAGATCACTAGAGATTTTTACATTAAAGCGTTTACAACTACAAAACAAAAAGCATGGCTAAATACACAACTGATTACGTTCACCCAGATGCCGGATTAAGCTCTGTAAATAATTGTAAGGGTAAGGTGTAAGGATTTAGTCGGTTTATCAACTGAGAATGGAAACCTCCCTTGCGTGGGCGGGATGTATTTTCTAATAAACTGGCGCGTTTCATACGCAAGGATAGGTTCAAACTAAGAGGTGGTCTTAACATTAGATCTACACCTAAACATGCACGTATGTCTGTCTGTTTGCCCTTCATCCATAACTTCACCATGCGTCCGATCACCAAGAAAACTCCCGCAGAGGTTTCTGAAATAGCAAGGAGCCACGGCTAAACTCGTATTTTCTACAAATTCCTAAAGTAGACTACGTTAAAGAAATATTAGAGACATATGGAATTGATTGCGTTAATAGTACAGTGCAATTAGACCCAAACCTCAACGTCCAAAGTAAAAGTTTCCCTCCAAATGCAAATTGTTCTATACAGTCCACAGATTGTTTGGTAGAAAGTTGCACCATTTTAAGCCTCGGGTTTGGGCGGGAGGGGGGAGGAAAGTTGGAAAATTAGTAGTTTTGATTAGTTTTTCTGAAATATTTAGAAAACAATGCGGTATCGCACGAAAAGTGTATTGAAAAATAATCTACATTAAATTTCGAACAAAAATAGTCTCGTATATAATCTTGCTAAAGTGATCCATTCCAGTGTTACGGAGGGTGTAACAGTAGAAATTTTTCACCTTTTTTTTAAAATTTTTTTGGAAAGAATATGAGATGATCACTAAGGAAACTAATTTTTGTTAAAACAAATTGTGCATTAGTGGTCGGTGGTATGTTACTGATAAACCCTTGGAGTAACGACAACCTTACCACCATCTCAAGGGGCGCCATTTTTTAAAGAGGATTCCGCTATAAGGGTCAGTAATTCCTGTGGGGAGCTGCAGGATGGGCTGTTGTAATTACTCTCAGGTGTTCGACAATCTTCCATCCCCACTTCAGCGGGTTCTTCTTCTCATTCAGCTACTGCTACACCTGATAGTAGGTTCTAAATGAATGTTCTGCCTGGTAGATGCTGAATGCTGAAAACAATCCAGATCTTCAGTGTTTTTGACTTCAAACATAATTTCATTTTTCCGGAAAATCGAAAAAATACGAAAAATGTCTACTTTTCCACCCTTCGTAACTCCGGAATCATTCACTTTAGCAAGATTATACACAAGACCATTTTTGTTCCAAGTTCAAGTAGAATATTTTTGTACATGGCACTTCTCGCGGTAAATTCCACAGTGTTCTAAATATCTAAGAAAAACTGATAAAAACTACTAATTTACCAACTTTCCTCCCCCCTCCCATCCAAACACGACGCTTCAAATGGTGTAACTTTTTACCAAACACTATGTGGACTGTATAGAACAATTTGCAGTTGGAGGGAAACTTTTACTTTGGATGTTGAGGTTAAGCCGTTTTTTTGACTAATTGCACCGTACTATAAGTGTTTTTTAAAAGTTTGTCTCGTCCAAATCCGGTCTTGCGGCAAGGAGATTTTTTATTAACCATTTTTTGTAAAAGACAGTTAGTCTTGGTGTAGAAAAAATGTTAACTCCTTTTTTTAAGAATTAAAATGTACTATTTGCAGTTTGTCTGTCCGGACCCACTTCGGTGATTTTAAACTACTTTGAGGCAGTGGCGGGGTAGCTAACGCTGATGCCCGGGTCGGCCCACCCACAGTTGCGCCCCCAAACACCCCCCTCCCCTCTTCACTCTTCGCCACCATATTAACAGATTTGTATATGTACAATGTTAGCATATTCAAATAATGTCTTTATTTAAGAACAAGTCCCGCCAGAGTGCGAAGCACCGCTAACCTACCTGCCGCGGGCGGGATCCATTGAACCTAATGTGATCTTCGGTTGTCAAGAAGATATTTGCAAAAAAAGAGGTGTGTGATGACAGAGTTCGGCTCCCAGGCTTTTTGATTTATAACTTAGTTATTTGTGGGAATAAGGAATAATCGTTATGTAAAAATCGTCTCTAAGTAAGGGGGTATTTGTATACTTTCCGTTGAGTGCTTATTTTTTGAGATACAGCACTACAGTTTGCTCAAAATCTCCCCCAAAAACATCGAAAACAAGCAAACCTTGTGCACATGACAACGAGCCGTTATTTCACAAAATTTGTCTACTATACGTCAATATAATTGATTTTTAGAGAGGTTTCTTTTTATATGGATAACATTGCAAAACTGTTTAATCTACTTTTGCTCATTGTATAACAAAACTAATTTTTTATTAACTGAAGTTTCGAGAAGCGCCCCCAGAGGAGACGGCGCCCGAGCGAACAGCCCTCGCCGCTCCTCCTTTACGGCGCAACTGCTTTGAGGGGAGAGTCCAGGAATGTTTGGTAATAGGTATCCTATATCTTGAAGGTGTGCCAGACAGCCAAATTTTATTGTGTCAAGGGGGGACTCTCTAATGAATTATTTGCCAAGATGCTGTTTCTGTAAGTAGAACGTGCATACATTCGACGACTAATTTGGCTCAAACTTAGTAATAATAATTTAATCCTTCATGTTACGCTACTGAAAGGTCTCTACGAAAGGAATTAATTTTTACCCACCGCATTCCTTCTCCATCTCTTATCGTGATCTGTTATAATTATCCATATCTCAAGAGCGGAATATCAGAGGAGACTACTCACAAAAGGCAATTGGGCGATCTGAAAGAAATATATCCATTGGTGATGTCAAAACTTCAAGAACGAATAAGGGGCGATCAAAAATGAGTTGCTGTCGATTCGTCTTTGGAAGTTCATGTTAAGTCCGATTTCCCACGCAAACAAAAATTCCAAGGGTGACTCGACAGCAACTCATTTTTGATCGCATTGTATCTCAAAAACGTGTGTCGGAAGAGAACACTTACAAAGGGCAAGCATTTGAGCGAGACACATCTCCTGGTGCTCTCAAAACTTTCAGTGCAAATATCTGCAGAACGGAGTGTCGGAGTGACCTGAACGGTAGAAACATAAAAACTGTCAAACATCTGGCTTTAGACCTTGGATTCTTTTACCAGAACAAGAAAAGGTGCGTTGCTGTTATGCTCTTCTATGTAGTGTGTATGCATAAAAAGCAATATACTTTTATTATTACTCGAAACTATTTTTTATATTTTGTCAATATGTAAAGAATTATACCAAGAAGTAAGTGAAAGTAGTGAAGATCCCGAAGTATCATCAGTTTGGTGTTTTTGTGACCGGATATATGACTTACTTTAAATTTCATTTGTTTCAATCAATCGCATGTGCGTGCGTGGTTTTTATCGAGTCCTGAGTGGCTTTCTTTCTTACAGATTTATTGATTGATTTTTGTCGAATAAATTTATATCGTGTTTATATCATCTGTGCGTTTAATCGAAACCAAATAAAAGTGCTCATAATAAATTTTCTCTTCGTGGCTAGGATTGTGCTAGGTGTTAATTAAAAATCCGTCGAATAATATCCTTTGGGATTGGGGGAAGGCGGTTAAGGCTGCTGAATTTGTCGTATTGACAAAAATTAAGTCTTCATTGAGGTTTTCGTAATGGCAGTGGGTTGATTTCTCAATCATGCCCTAAATGTTAGACCTCTTGTTAGACCTTCGGCGCAAAAATAAAATTTACGGGTTAACAGTTACCTAATGTGTATATACTATAAAAATCTGTGATACTATAAAGCCTTGTCAAGGAAGTTTCTACACCTAAGTAAATGAGTACCTGTGAAAATGTTTAATCAAAACAAGTAATGCATTAGATGCTTCGTATAAAAAAGTAATCTGCATTAACTAACAACTTATATACAAATTATTGTGGAATTACCATTAATTTTGGAATTTAAATATGAACCCAAATCCTTGCTAACGCAAATCATAGAGTGATGTAACTTCCGCCAATCTTCAACATAAATATACTCGTAAGAACAATAGGAAAAGGAACAGGAAAAAAGCTACTGTGTGAAAAAAAGTTCAGATGCAAAAATTGAAAATCTATAAATGGACTATGTTTTTCTTTTATCATAGTCCATGGCTACTTAGACTAAAAACTCGTGAAAACAGAATCTTTATAATTAATTTTTTCGCGTACAAGAAGAGGTAGAATAATCGTTTCACATGATTTAGATGCAGAATTTATATCTCTATAACTTTTATTTGAAGTATTTTTGCGTAAAATAATTAGGAAACGTTTGCGCAAAGAAAAAGTAATTTCCTATGTTCCACTTTTCGATTTACACCCTGTACAAAGATTTAGGTGTTCCTAACTCACGTTTTTAGCGCATTTCCACAAAAAAAAAATGCGCTATTGTGGCCACTTTGTCCGTCCGTCCGTCCGTCCGCTAACTTTGCGACGATCTTAAGAGCTATTGTTCTACTTTTTTCGCTATTTGGTTCGTTATGGTGTCGAGTCTTGTACCAAGGAAGAAATTTTTTCTGTACCGCTTCCAAAAAAAGTTATTGTAAAAAAAACAAAAAACCGTTTTTTACATGTTCCATAATTTTACACTTTTGCCGTTTATTAACGATCCTAGAGATCGTTTATAATTTTGCATTGCTATCTGTCGTCTGCATGTTGGTCTGTCCGTCTGTTCCTTTGTCTGTCTGTCCATCTATCTGTCCGTGTGAACGATAACTTTTGTTTAGAAATGTTCGATCGCTTTTACATCTCCGTTAGTTATGAACTGAATTGCATGAAATTCAATATGGGCATAGATTTAGCCATATAATACGCAATGCCAAAAGTTGAATCAAATCGATTCAAAATTCACAGTGCCCTTTTCGCATCTCGACCATTTATAAACCGAATTGCAAACTTTTTACTTATAAAAGTATTTGAATGAAATTTGATACATAGGCACTTGGAATAAAGGAAAATCAAACGCCAATTTCAAAATTTGGTTTTGCGCATGCGCAGTGCCAACTTTTTTATTTATGGAAGAATTTAAACGAAATTTGATACATAGGCACTTGGGATAAAGGAAAATCAAACGCCAATTTCAAAATTTGGTTTTGCGCATGCGCAGTGCCAACTTTTTTATTTATGGAAGAATTTAAATGAAATGTGATACATAGGCACTTGGAATAAAGGAAAATCTAGCGCCAGTTTCAAAATTTTATTTTGCGCATGCGCCGTGCCAACTTTTTTATCTATGGAACTATTTCAGTGAAATTTGATACTTAGGCGCTTGGAACAAAAGAAAATCTAACATTAGTTTTAAAATTTAGGTTTGCGCATGCGCAGTTCCAACTTTCTTATTTAGAAAAGCATTGAAATGAAATTCTTCTCATAAACTGAAATTGAAGTAGCACGTCAACAATGGATTGCCCATGTGCAACGCTATCTTTCATATTTGTGGGCGGATTTTTACGATTTTAACAGAAGTTGCATCTTACAAATGGGAAATGAATGCAAGTGGAAATGCGCTTTATGTAAATCGTTTACGATTACTTATTAACTTGTTGTGAATGCATACATTTAAATAACTAATATAATGATACAAACCTAATTTTTGAAGGTAAGTGAGAATATTACCTGCTTAATCATAGAGGCCAAAGTATAAGATCACTAGAGATTATTACATTAAAGCGTTTACAACTACAAAACACTATCATCTACGGGTGCATTATGCAAATTACGATAGTTTCGTTATTGTCAGTGATTTGTTCACAATTGTGCATGGCTATATACACAACTGATTACGTTCACCCAGATGCTGGATTAAGCTCTGTAAGTTTAATTCAATTACCGTTAGAGTAAACTCACTTTGGCTTTTTTGTAGAAGGAGATTATACAAAAATATGGCTACCCCTTGGAGGTCCACACGATTGAAACTGAAGACGGATACATATTGGAAACTTATCGAATACCTCATGGAAAACTCAATGTAACGTCAAAATCACAGTTCCCCGTTCTTCTCGTGCCAGCACTACTTTGCACGTCGCTAATTTACTTAAATTTAGGTCCTGGACTTAGTTTGGGATTTATGTTGGCGGATGAAGGTTATGACGTTTGGCTTGCAAACACAAGAGGGACAAGGTGGTCGAAAAGGCATAAATTCTTGGATCCGGTTCGAAATGAAAAGAAATTTTTTGACTACAGGTAGTAACGGTTTTATTAATGGTATACTCGTATTTATTAATAGTGTAGGATATTGCGCCAGTTAATTTTAGGTGTTAACTTGAAGGGCTAGTTTATGAAATGCTTGCGTTATGATTTAAAATGAAGCCATCTATTCATCATGTTAAAGAATTTCAGCCCCATATATCTAACATTTTCATTTACCGGGTATTTATCCTTTATAGCTGTGTATGGTTTTCCGTCCTTTTGTCCGCCCATTGGTCTGTGTTCGCCATAAGTATTAGTTAGATCCCCAGATACTTCTTATAGCTTTAAATTTTTGTCCGGCTGATCATGTTGAAATGGTGTACGGGTATTTTGGCCATTAAGGTAGGACGCTATTGATTATCAAGAACTTGGAACAAAAATTATAGGACTTAAAGTAAATCGGGAACTTGAAAAACTGTGTCTAAACCGATACAACGAAATATCGAAGGATCCATCACTTTTTCAACCACCATTTATTATTAATAACCTTTTTTAATAACCTTGCAACTTCCAGGATCCTTAATAATGACAATAAGAATTGATGAGCTAAGAAAATTAAGATAGTGGAAACAACACGAACATATTTTTTCAATATATCAATGGTTCAAGAACTGTGTGTCTAAAAATTTTGCATTTTGCGTTAATGTGGTATTTAAATTTATAATTGACTATTATCGTTGGGTAAAAAATTAAGATCGTTATTCAATGCTTTTATGTATTATCAATCAAAGTGTATTGTATGTAATTCACATTTAGAAGGGGCGTATAGCCGTATGCACATCCTCTTGATTAACTTATCGACATGCCATTAGTGTAAAGACTAAAGCGTATTAATTCCGCTCTTATTAGGTACTAATGTTAGTACTAATGTTTGCAGCTTTCATGAGGTTGGAATATATGATATTACTGCGAACATAGATTATATCCTGAAACGGACAAATTTCAACAAATTGTTCTACGTTGGTCATTCTCAAGGAACTATCTCATTTTTTACTATGTCTGCCACAAAACCTCAGTACAATGATAAGATAGCATTAATGATCGCGTTGGCACCCGTCGCCTACGTTTTCAACGTACAAAACCCCTTAATTTCATTTTTTAAGTATAATCTACCAAAAATCCAGGTAAAAGAATTTTTTTATTTCTTGGTACTCTCTATATTTTTTTAGAAATTAGCCGAAAAGAATCGAGTGTACGAACTGCTTCCGTACTCACCCTTATTAGCTTCATTAGGTAGCCTGCTATGCAACGACTATGCTGTGACTCAAATATTTTGTGCATCCATCGTTTACTTTCTTGGAGGATATAGTCCTAATTTTAACACGGTAACCATCAACGCATCAACTTACTGAATATTGTGCTAGCTTTACAGACTGCACTTCCAGCAATAACTAGTGAATCTCCCGCTGGAACTTCAACGAAGATGCTTTTCCATTACATTCAATTGGCTATATCAGGTAACCCACTAAATTGTAGTTAAAGGATCAATCATTTATGATTAAAGAGCAATTTCAAATGTATGATTACGGAGTAGAAAAAAATTCAAAGAAGTATGGTACCAAAACTCCACCAAAGTACAACATTAGTGAAATCACTGCACCCATCGCACTGTACTATGGAGGTTCGGACGGCCTCTCCACTCGCTCTGTAAGTACCCTTCGCTTGAATTTTAATCGGTAATTAATTTCTGCTTGTTTAGGATGTAGAGCTACTGATAGCTCAACTGCCAAACCTAGTAGAGAAACAGTTTATTAAGGATTACAGTCATTTGGATTTTCAATGGGCAAAGAATATTGTTCCTGTTCTACATAGTAAATTGATAGAAATAGTTAAGAAATATTCCAAGACATAAAAGACATTATATATCAAGGTAGAGAAGTCCACTATTATTGCCTGAGCACCAAGATTACATCTCGAGGCGCTTGCGCCGAGGGGTGTAAGGTGCGAAGGCAATAATAGACTTCTCTACCGTGGTATATATACTATTTTTTTCACTACTAGCACTTGAAATCCTCTAAATTAACATATTATATTGATAATAGAGTTAACGGTTGGACAGAATTGTTTGTTTCTTAATTTAACATGTCAATCAAGTACGTGAAGTACAAGTCAAACAGGCCGTATTTTGTTCTGTCATTGAGATTTTTCAAAGAGTAATTTCGTTCGAATTTTTTCAAAATGTGATAATTTTAGGTATGTAATTTCTCTGGAAATTGCGAATGGTGGCAATTATTCGTTTTAGAGAACTTGTCTAAACGTTCATTGAGCGAAATTTCGGGTTGTGTTTTCTAAAAGTGACAGCGTGACAGTTCTCATTATTGACTACTAGTTAATAATGTCCACATTATTAACCACTTTGAACAAATGCCGAGAAAGCCTACTTTACAAGTGGAAAAAAGGTTAATAATCATGTCATCAGACGCTAGTAGTGAAAAAACTATATTTCTAGTCAACTATACGTCAGCTTGGAGCATGCAGTGCCGGATCTAGAAGTTTTTAGCACGGGGGCAAATTTAGTATTTTGCCGCCCTTCTTCCCAAACTAACACAGCTAACCACATGCAAATGATGAGGGCAATATAAAAAAATTTTTCATTTATTATTTCATACAAATTTTAAATGTGACTTACTTTAGGGCGGTTGATATTTACGCGGCGCGGTTCGGCTTTACAGGAACGTGGTACCGTTGTTGAGCCTTCACTCTACGGTGATACAGGCAACAGACTTGTCTTTTTTGTTTTTTGCCATTTGGTTAGTTACCTTCATTACGTACAGCGCTCAAAGTCTATAATTTTGGAGAGTACCTATCTCGTACAAAGCTTAGCTTATTTCAGGTTTGGTTCTCGGGATTTCCCGGACACCAAATTAAAATTACACGAACCATGCCGACTTTTGCCGCCCCTATTGAGTGCTGCCCGGGGCACTTGCCCCCTTTTGCCCTCCCCTTTATCCGGCACTGGGAGCATGGTGTATACAGGGTGGTGACTTGCGCAACGCATCATAGGGATTTCAATGTAAAATTCATAACATGCGATTGTTGGCTCCCCAAATTATTTTAGAGCAAAAATGTATTAAGGTTTTTTGTAGAAACAAATTTTTTACGTCAATAAACCGTATTAGTTTTAAATTTTTTGCATAATAAAGACGGAATATTGGAAAAATAAAACCCCCATCTTATCAATAATCTGTGATGCCATGGAATTTTCTAAAACAAAAAGATATCCAATTATCAATTAGCAGCCGTTCGAAATGGATTTTATGATCGACTTGGTTACTGTCTTGCATTTAATGGTGACTTATTCGAACATTTATTGTAAATTGTTATATTAGGAAACCGTTTTGGTCTTTCTTTATGTTGAATTCGCTGTTCTAAATATAATACTTTTTGATAGAATTTGATTTGTTTTATAGCAGACATTCCATCATGACGGATATTGGCGTAGCTTTTCTATTATAAAATTCCATGGCATCACAGATTATTGAAAAGATGGGGGTTTTATTTTTCCAATTTTCCGTCTTTATTATGCAAAAAATTTAAAACTAATACGGTTTATTGACGTAAAAAATTTGTTTCTACAAAAAACCTTAATACATTTTTGCTCTAAAATAATTTGGGGAGCCAATAATCGCATGTTATGAGTTTTACATTGAAATCCCTATGATGCGTTACGCAAGTCACCACCCTGTATACACCATGGCCTGGAGTCACGTGTAAATAAACAGTGCATCGTTCGTTCATTGTCGTATAAATAATATTAATATAAATTCTAAAATTACACAATATTTAAGAAGGGTGGTGAAGTGCATTAACGCACAATGTGGAATTTTATGAGCCTTTAATGCAGTCACACCGATTTAAAACAACTCCATTGTTACCCCAACCTCACTATAGTTGGCTAGAGAGACTACAGATATTGATTTATAGCCGCCTTATTAGAACTAAGCAGTTAAAATAAAATGATAATTGTTGACTATATCTTCGGAACGGTTGAGAGTAAAAATATAGTTTTTTCTGTGACGGGAAAAACGTTTTTCTACTCATATTAAATAATACATAGATAGAATACTGATGCGTTTTTAATTTAGAAAGTTATCTATTATTCAATATGTTTTCATTATTCAACTGTTGTCAGCCAATCGTATTCCGAGTTTGTCATTACTCTTCAGGTCAGATTGTAGGGTTGCCTTGGAAACGTGGGTAGCAAAAATCAAGATCTCGGATCGCGATAAATTCAGTTGTATTGTAATGTCAATCAAACAAATTACGAGAAATCAGTTTTGTGAAAATTACGTGAAAATGGACAGTAGTGCAATCATGATGAGCAGGGACGACGATATAATTCTAACTCCTCCGGATTTTACGTACATTGCTAATTTTGTCAATTGTTTGATGACATAATAAAACCATTATGCATAATGTTATTATTACTGTAATTATTGAATATAATTAGAAAAAGTATAGTATTTAACTCTTGAGAAAGGCATTATTCACTCAGATAAATTACGCCACTCGTCTTCGACTCGTGGCGCAAACCTTAATCTTCGTGAATAATTGCCAACTTTCTCACTCGTTGAATAATATACTAATTTTGTCATTTTATCTCTGTTTGACAGGTAACAAAATGCTTAGAGAAGGAAAGAGTGAGACAAAATGTCACTTTTTATGAAATTACTTTTTACTCGCAAATACACATAAGCAAAGATAGATGTTCAATTTTTGTGACGCTACTTTCACTGCTTCTACTAACTCGGGTGAAGTCAGAGAAAATTCAGAATCAGACATTTTTAACTTTATCAACTATTAAACAATCATTAAGTTCGAAATGTTTAAATAAAATGACGAAACTGAATTGGGAGATATTTGAGTAAAGGTTTCCTTAGCAACGCAGTTCGTATTGTCGCGAGAAGTACAAGAGCCTATCTGCAGTTTAAAACTTCAAATTTCTATAAATCGATACGACTTCAATATACCTATCGTTTTCCCCGTCACAGAAAAAATAGTGTATTATACACGGGCAAAATGTTGATCTCGGTTTTTTGTCTCCCTCCGCTTCGTGACATAGCGGCAAAACTGACATAGCCCTTTTGCCGTTAAAGTGTAAATCCGCCTCTACGTCTTTGTTGCACGTAACTTTGTCATGCGTTTTTTTAGTGGGGAACTGTATAAGATGGTGTTTGGTGAGAAATCTCAAATCATAAATCTGGAATCCAAAATCTCAAAATCAATAATATCGAAACATAATAATCTCGAAATACAAAAATTTCGAAAAACCAAAATCCGGAATCATTTCGTGATACAGAACAAATAAGTTGAAGCTGACACGAACGAATTATACAATGCGGACCATACATATAACCTTTTTTTTTATTGATTTTATTTTATTTATCTTATTTCACAGGTAAAATTGTCTGATCATCGTAAACCCACCGATTTTTCACGTTGTGTGTTATGGGGTTTACGGCTTTTAAGATCTCATTAATCTAGTAAAATACGAAATTTCTACGTACGTCCTGCTTTTATGTGTATAATGTGTTGCCTAACCATGTTACATATGTTTTGAAGCGTATCCCTAAAGCAAGAATCACAGCTGCTCACACACTTTGCAAGCATAATCGAAGACGTGATAAGAGAAAATGACGAAACTTCCTGGGAGAGTTTAGTCACTTCTTTGCACTCCGAGTTCTCGCCACTCCGGGAAAGTCTCTAACTACCGTCAAAGAGTACCCACTCTTTGCTACCGCTGTCAAACATAACGTGGAGTCAATAAAGACGAAACACTGTCCTAATATTCCTAATTCTCTCCAGAAGGACTATCATAGTTCCCTAACTGGACGGGTCGATTCGAAAGTATCGGATGGTGACTTCAGAGGTGTCATTCGCGTACTTTCCTCTGAGGATAACCTTGCGACGGAAGATACCGCCACAATATGGTGCTGCTCAAGGAAAGACACCTCTATTATTCTAACCGTCATCTGAAATTGCTAGATTATCCTTGCCACTGATGGTACGCATTTTGTGTGAAATAAAAAATACTCTTTAATTAGGTACATCCCTCCCCCAAATATGCAACACGAATACTATTACAAATCATTCACAGATAATATCTCCAATGGAACCCCATTTTTCTGTAATGCTTCCACCATTGATGTATGGAAGAAAGCAACTGCAGGCGTGTACACACCTCCCCTAATAATCGAAACTATTAATATACACTCAATAATATAATATACCTACTTCTTAGGCAACTTTGAAGGTTCAGTTAATATGATAATTGCCGAGAGTACCACAGCTAAACAAGTGAAGCCATAGGCTGGATTAACAATATCAATTTTGCCTAAAATACTTTTATTGGGCGGTTGATTAAATTGGATATCTTTCTTATCGCTCCAACCTTTCCCATACAAATACATGCAGACTGTTGTGTTTTCGATCACTTCTTCACTAGGAGATTCGTGATCAAAATAGCCTCCAGAGAATACTTTTGGATACTGTAACAGACAAATTAGTACGAATTTGTCAATGCAACAAATACTTTCAGCAGTAATTTTCTACCACAACTACACTGACTGAAAATAATCATTATCAATCCAATAAACAGTAGCTTCAGAATACTTTTCCATGACTCTAATAGAAGGTAGTGGCGGACCTGGATAGGTCTCTTCCCGCCATTTTCGTAGAAGTAGCTCTGGGAGCGGATGATTACGTCTTCGTCTGGAGATGGAAATGGAAGGATCCTTTTGTTTGGAATACCAATGCTTGCATTTCTGCTGAACGGGAACCTTTAATAAATTCACATTTATAAAAAATGCAACACGATTTGCTAAAATCTTCAAAATTAAAACAAAAAGCACTACGGTTAGTTATTAAACTTAGGAACCAAATTTTAGGTAACACAGGTCAGTTGAAACCTCCTGTACGTTCAACATGGTAAAACTGATGCCAATGAACCTACAGCTAAACCTAGAAATTTCATATCTTAGTCCAATGTTGCACCCTCTTAGAGGTGGATCATTTAGTAATTGTGGTATACAACGTTGAATTATTTACTGTAATTTAAATTTAACTAAAAAGCACGACGGATATTAAAATTTTGGCTAGCAGGTGAGTTGAAACGTAGTACCTTCATATCATGGTAAAATGGGTACTCTTTGGTAAAATGATACCAATACTGGGTAGGTACAGCTCAACCATAGATATGCGTAATATCTGTGGCTAAACATAGAAATTTCAGTTCAATCTTGCACCCTCTTAGGGGTTGATCATAATTTAGTCATTTTGGTGTACCTACAGCCATCAATTATTTACTGTAATTCCTGTTATCCTGTATCTCTTTTGTAAATTTCTAATTGATGCGGATCGGTACATGGATTCCAAACATCCAAATGTCCAAACAGCGCAATACATTCTATGAACTTGTTGTGGTATGATTGGCGTGGAAGGTTGCCCTGTTGGGATATTTTGTGACCTTAATAGGGCATTCGATTGCTAAGGTCAGTAGGACCCCATAGTTCTACTTTAAGAAAATGTGCTACATGCGGGGATTACGAGGTAGCGGGGTAGCCTTATCACTGGCTGGAGTCATACCTACTATAAGGGGAGGAGATAGTATATGAGAATCTATGTACGTCAAAGTGATTAACTATTAATCAAGGTGTTCCACAGTGCTCGATACTTGGGCCTGTATTAAAAATAATATGCAGGATGGCAGAATAAATACAAAACATGCAATAGTTTTTGAAAAAAAAGCAAGAACAGGTCGATTTTGGGTGGAAGGGGGACATTATGTACTTTTACCACCCTTGGCGTCAATCCCCCAAGCAGAATTGCACGTTGCTACCCCTACAATGATTTTTAAATGATAAAAATATATGTTTGCTCCCCTCTGCTTGATCTCGATATTGCGATAAGTACATGTGAAGCAATTCAGCGTAAATTGCGAAGAAATGCCAGTTTTAAATTGCACAGTTTTGGGAAAAAAATGAAAATTTAACACCTCTGTCAACTAAAGTCACAAATTTTGTACCTATTGCATTCATGTACATCTATCAAAAAATGGAGAAAAACATATTACCGTAAAGAGCAAGATGGTGACATTTTTGGTAGAGAAGTGGCCCGTTTAGAAGCCCACACAGACTTCAAATCACTAAGGGCATGCACAATGCTGGACCAAGTACCGAAATTGAGAGCAGATCCAGTTCCGGTTTGATCCTCAAGTCTATGCATAAAAATTTCTACAGAATTCAAAACACCTAAAGCATAAGTGAGCAAACGCTAATTCAAATGACAACTTCACCTTGGAAACTCTTTGTTATAAAATTCATTGGCATTTCGACACCTATACTGTCCATTCCACACCCGTGGACTATGTAAACACCTTTTTCTTCTGCAGTATTGCCATACCGTGATAACATAATGTCTTGGAAATGTGTTTCCCCTGTTACATCTACGTAATGCGTGCCAGTCATGGCACAGCACTTTACCACAACTTCCCCATAAAGTTGGTAGGGCCCGCAGCAGTTAAGTACGATCTTTGTTTTTTGAGCCATTGGCCAGTATCGAAAGCTCGTCAGCAACATCCGCAATGATGATGGGAGTTGAGTTCAAGGAATCCGCGCCTTTTAATTACAAAATAATTATGCTAATCAACGAAACGATCTTAAATACCGAGCTTTTGGGCGTATTCGCCTAACACCCTCTTCAGTTTTTCCTCAGACCGTCCCGCAATTCCCCATTTTAATTGCCTACCATCTTCTTCGCATAGTTTGTGTAGGTAGGGAATGGTGCGTTTACCAGTAAAACCAGTAGCACCAAACACAACTAAATCCAATTTGTGATCCATATTTACGAAGCTTACTTTCAATTCGTGGACATGAAGCAAAAAATACACTAATTGAGTCAATCACAGTCGGGAATCAACATCAAATACGGCGTCACACTGAACCTTACATTTCTGTTTTTATGTAGCCTTGTAGGTACCTGCTTTGTGGCCTTCATGCAATTATATAATCTTACTGCGTTGTCTACAAATATATGCATGTAATTAATTTTTAATGCACACATCCTATTTATAATACCATCTTTTGCAGTATTTTTGGAAAAAGTACAGAACAAAGTGCAATTTCGCCTATGTTAAATATAGTGAAGACGCGCTTCCGATTTCATATGTTCATTTCAAAAAGTAGGTACTTAATATATTTTTTTTTAACTTTTATCTAGTGGACACACATTTCGTCTGTACAAAATGAAGTATTTTTGGAATCATTTCGATACCTTTTGTTGCTTTCAAATGTTGAAAATAATACCTATTTTTTAAATCATTTTATAAATTTATACAGGAATTGGAGTGATATTGAGGATAAAAAACGTGTCATATTCGTAGTAGATCCCACATAAGGTCAACCTTCGCTCATCTGTTTACCGACTAAAATACATTTTTTAACTATCTTAATATGTAAACAAACACATTGAAAATGGGTGGCCTAAAGAAATAATGAAGTCATATAAACTTTACGTTCGCGTCGGCGTTCGCTGTTCGCGTCCGTCGGTGCAGAGCTTATTTCGGTTAAGGTATTTTTGATTTACTTAGTACAGTTTGTTCATGAAAGTGACAAGAATTATTTCTGTGAAAGATTTATGATGAATGAGCATATATAAAAGACTTATAATAGTTATTAATGATACAAGTTCGTTTATGAACGTCATAATGAAACGCGTGTAATGTTAAATTCACGAGGCGCAGCCGAGTGACTTTAGTTACACAAGTTTCATTAATAACGTTCATATAGAACGACATAGGAGTAGAAAATAGTAATTATACACCAAGGTAGAGAAGTTGATTTTCTTAGCCGAGCGGTATTATTTCCCGAGACGCTTCGCGTCGAGGGAAGTAAGAAGCGAGGCGATGAAAAGTCTTCTCTACCGTGGTTTATATGTTATTTTATTCACTATACTAGCAGATGAACTGTTTTAACACATATTTAAATATCATTAGAAAACACGATTTTGGCGATTTTAAGTACCTACCTATAATAGGTAGGTATTTTTACAAGAAGGCTGTGATTTTGACATATTGCATTATTTGTAAGTCGCATTTTGCGTGTTTCGCTAATTTCTGTTAAATAAATATGGATAGTGAATTTTTGTGCACTCCTCCAGACATACGAGAGGCAGCAAAAAGCGTGGCCGCTAACGACCTCTTGCCTGAAAAATCAAAACATTATTACAATAAAATTTATTTAAATTTTAAAGAGTGGTGCTAACAAAATGTGTTTCGCAAGTTAGTGAAAATGTTATGTTGGTGTATTTCGAAGAATATCGCGTACAATAAATGTGTGATTAATTATAATTTTCAAAAGTAAGTTCTTTAAGTTCTGTTTGTTGAGTTCAATAAAATCCTTGTTTACTTCGTTAGCTACAACGATACGATAGTTATTTATTTATTCCCCTAATTATAGGCCAACCTAAATGTCAAATTCATTATCTCCTATAAGAGGAATAATCCACGAGGTAGAGAAAAATAAAATCTAGCATCGAATACCAGCCTACTAATTATACGTTGTAATGCTAGTAGTGAATAATAGTAGATAATGTATTAAGGGATAAAACAAGAGTATAATTCCCCGAGGGAACAGTAATACTCCGAGCGACGTAGTCGCGAGGGTATTGCGTTCCCCGAGGGGAATTATACTCCGTTTTATCCCGTGGTACATTCTACGTTTGATTTTTTATTGATAATAGTAGAATTACTGTTGAAAAGTAAATTAATTTGCAAATAAAAATTTCACATCTGATTCGCGTTGTTGCATATGGGGTTGGCTGCGACTGCCATGGTTACCTAGTTACGTATATAAACAACAAAAAATGCTGCGTCCGTCATTTTGAAAGCAATTTTTGTGTCGTTTGGCTTTGTTCAAGAACGGAAAATGTTGGAAGGGAATGAAGATGATGATGTTCCCATGGGGGGAATAAAAGAAGCTGAAGACGCTCTTAAGGAGTTAGTGCCGGTGACTTCAAAAACATTATATGAAAAGAATACTTTGTAAATTGCGCTCGGAAAAATCCTTGAAGATTGTGAACGAAAAAATTCTTTTGGCGTATTTTAGTGAACGATCTAAGCAGGGAAAACCGTCTTGTTTGTGGACCTACTACTCCATGCTTAGATCCATGCTGCGTGTGCGAGAGAACCTAGATATTTCAAGGTATTATTTATACACATTATTAGTCGAATTTGGACAATACTAAGACGTTTTTTTGGATTACAGTTATGGGCAATTGAAAACGTTTTTAAAAATAAGAATCAAGAATTTTAGGCCAAGAAGTCTAAGATTCGCCATTCACTGTCTGAGGGAAATCTGAAAAGTACCAAGGTGTATTTCAAAATATTGTTTTACACACAATTGCTACGACAATGGATCTGTATCACAACCTACCAAATGAATGAAGTTAAGTATCGTAAAAGAAGACCATTTTAAGAAATATAACATGGTTACCACCTATGAAATGTCATTCTCGTTCTTTCTGTAGGTTTTGACTTATATTACACGATTGACAGCTAACCCCTGTGTTTGACTTTACCGTAAATGTCAATTAATTGTCAAAGTAGTCCTATTGTTCTGACAGGGAATTATATTTTATAATTCCCGTTGTTATGACAGCGGGAATTATGGGTCTGTTTATGTGGCTATAGACTAGTATTTTAACCACCATGTAAATTATCAATAAAAAATAAAGGATATTAATACACTTCACGTGCCAAACCAAAACAAGCAACTTTGACAGTTTGACTTTGACACTTCGGTGAACTACGAACTGCCAGCGCGAACGCGGGCAACAATAGTTATTTATGCATCAAGGACATTAAGGCAATATTTATGCCGAGGGCGACATAGCCCGAGGGGCCTCTGGCCCCGAAGGATTGTAAGTTGCCCGAGGGTTAAATATTGAGTAATGCCTGAGGTGCATACATTTTATTTTTCATCGTTCCAAAGAATGCATTTTCAATATACAAATGTCATGATTATTATTTGCCCAACATTAATGTGCTTCATACGAATGAAGTTGCATCTTTTTTATTACATAATAATATAACTCCATCAATCAATTTGACAGGCCGTTTGAGGGCATAATGAGATGACAATCCAATGCCCTCTCATATATGCCCTTGGGCGTAATAGACTGCTGTATATGTCAGATATAATTGACATATAATAGGCAAATGAAAAATAAAGTTTATACCTACATACAAATTAATGTCATTACTATTTCCGTCTGCTTCTATCACATCACGTTAGTGCATGTTCTCTCTCTCTCTCTCCCTCAAGATTGTTGAATACTTACGCTTGATATGTTTCATTATAATGATAATGTAAATACTAAAAAATTTTTTCCCAATGAAATTGGTGCATAAATAATGATTTTTAGAAATGTATATACATACTACAAACTTAAGTCACTATGTATGTACCTATTGGATATTTGGAAACAATTTTTGCACAGGAAGTGTATAGGGATCTTCTTGCCACTGATAATTCTACGTATTTTACGTGAAATAAAAAACAGACACTTTTATTAAACCCAAACATACCCTTCACTAACAATATTACAAATCATTCACAGATAATATTTCCAATGGAACCCCATTTTTCTGTAATGCTTCCACCATTGATGTATGAAAGAAAGCAACTGCAGGCGTGTACACACCTCCCCTAATAATCGAAGCTATTAACACACACTCAAATGATTTATATACCTACTTCTTAGGCAACTTTGAAGGTTCAGTTAATATGATAATTGCCGACAGTACCACAGCCAAGCATGTAAAGCCATAGCCAGGATTAACAATATCAATTTTGCCCAAAATACTTTTATTGGGCCGTTGATTGAATTCAATATCTTTCTTATCGCTCCAACCTTTCCCATAAAAATACATGTCAATTGTACTGTTTTCGATCATTTCTTCACTAGGAGATTCGTGATCAACATATCCTCCTGAGAATACCTTTGGATACTGTAATAGACAAATTAGTAGTAGTAGTCCCTATGTCAATGCAATAAATACTTTCAGCAGTAATTTTTTACCACAACTAAACTGACTGAAAATAATCGTTATCAATCCCATAAACAGTAGCTTCAGAATACTTGTCCATGACTCTAATAGATAGTAGTGGCGGACCTGGATAGGTCTCTGCCCGTTCTTATAAAAGTATTGTTGGGAGCGATTGATTACGTCTGTGTCTGGAGAAGGAAATGGAAGAATCCTTTTGTTTGGAATACCAATGCTTGCATTTTTGCTGAACGGGAACCTAAAATAAATGCACAATTCTTGAAAAATACAACACGATTTGCTAAAATGTTCAAAATTAAAACAAAAAGCACTATGGTTATTAAACATTTAAGGAAAAAGCTTTTTGGCAGAATAGCGCATGCGCAAGTGTATCAAACTCTCATTTGTGGCTAAAGGGCTGACCCGATGGGAACCAAATTTGCTACACATATTCTTAAAACATAGAAGAAAGAGCGGAAAAGCTTTTGGGCAGAACGTGGACATATATGCCAGCGAAGGTTTCTGATTGAGTAAAAGTGTGCAAGGTAAGGTGAAACGGGTCTGCCAATATTGTTATAAAAATGGCTCACGAAAGAGAACGTATTTCCACAGGGATGGCGCAACTTTTTAGGATAAAGGTGGTTCAATTGTTTTATTTTAGTTCTACATTCTCTTGTGTAATTTTCACTCTACTTCATTTTAAAAATATTCTGTACAATTTTGTGCATAGGTAGTTTTGGTATAGAAATGAAAATTTCACCCCTCGGAGCCCTTGTGTCAATTAACACACCAATTATGTATTGTATTCATGTATAGGTATGTCTATCAAAAAATAAATAAAAAAACCTTTTACCGTAAAGGACAGGATGGTGACATTTTTGGTAGAGAAATGGCCCGTTTAGCAGCCCACACAGACCTAAAATCACTAAGGGAATGCACAATGCTGGACCAGGTACCGAAATTGAGACCAGATCCTGTTGTGGTTTGGTTCCCAAATTTCGACATCATAAAAACTTCTACAGAATTCAAAACACCTAAAACATATGTGAGCAAACACTAATTCAAACGGCAACTTCACCTTGGAAACTCTTTGTTAGGAAATTCAATGGCATTTCGTTACCCATGCTGTCCATTCCACATCCGTGCACTATGTAAACGCCTCTTTCTTCCGCAGTATGGCCATATCGTGATAACATAATGTCTTGGAAATGTGTTTCCCCTGTTACATCTACGTAATGTGTGCCAGTCATGACACAGCACTTTACCACAACTTCTCCATAAAGTTGATAGGGCCCGCAACAGTTGAGTACCATCTTTGCTTTTTTAGCCATTTCCAGTATCGAAAGCTCATCTTCAACATCCGCAATGATGATGGGAGTAGAGTTCAAAGAATCCGCACCTTTTAATTACAAATCAATTATATCCTATTGAATGAAACGATATTAAATACCGAGCTTTTGGGCGTATTCGTCCAACACCTTTTTCAGTTTTTCTTCAGACCGTCCCGCAATTCCCCATTTTAATTGCCTTCCATCTTCCTCGCATAGTTTGTGTAGGTAGGGAATGGTGTGTTTACCAGTAAAACCAGTAGCACCAAACACAACTATATCCAACTTGTTGTCCATTTGTGAAGTTTTTAATTCGCGGACGTGAAGCAAAAAATAAATTAATTGAGTCAATCACAGGTGGGGAATCAAAAACAAATCCTGTCCCCTACTGAACTTTGCACTTCTGTTTTTATCTAGAGTTGTATCTTGGCGGGGAACGTAATGGCTTTCAGATCATTATATAATTCTTACTGATTAGATATATTTCTCGATGGGTATATGTTTACAAAAACATATAATTAATTTTTAAATAATGCCTGTGTGTTCATTGAAAAAGGTAGTGAACGTTAGAACTACGTCATATTGTCTTTGAACTACTATAAGTCCTTAGAACTATCCGAAGCAACACACATACATCAGATAATAGACCAGAGGCAGCGTACATAGTAACCATTGAATTTATAACTATTATAAATTCAATGATAGTAACTAAAGCATAAGGGACAAAATATTCGACAATACAGGCTGAAAGTACGTTGAAACCTAATAATAAAATCACTCGTCTGCCAGTCGTAAGTGGCAACATTAACTTGGGGCGGCTCTGAATAGATGACTTCTTTAGGTGATCAACTAAATTACTAAACTATAAGGGTCACAGAAAAGATTTATATCAAGAAATCCCATTTTTACCATAGTTCTCAAATATGCTATGGCAGACGATTTCAAGTGCAGCGTTGGTAGCGAAAGATGCCCTTCAATGTAGGGAAAAACACCTCTGAACTAAACCATGAGACCGTATAAAATTTATACATAAAAAATTCCCCTTTTTGTCACTACTTTAAAATGTATCCTGGCAGACGATATTAAGTGTAGCTTAATAGTGGCAGACGTCTTAGAAGTTAAAAAATTAAATCCCAGCGAGTACGAGCGTGTGAGAGATAAGTCTTTGTTGTCGAATCTGCCTTTTTTGGGTGCAATTAACTTTTCGCCCGTGCAGAGGTAGATGCCGAAGTGATAAAGATACTTCGCGGCATTCATGTCGAAATACAACATTAGTCTAAGATTGCCGTATTCAAGACCTTCAGATACCTTCTGGACTGGAAGATGTCCGGCTAATTAACTATGTTATTTAATGTACTTTTATGCAAGAGACTTCGGAATGTTATACCCTTCACAAATGGGAAAGGATTGGAGGTACTTTTTATCTACTTGAGATGGCCATTTTCAAGCTTATGGAATTTGTTATTAAATTATCGTCAGATTTAAATTTTTCAAATTCAAGTGTTGCTTACTCGGATTGTCCAAATTTGTAGGAACTCTTTTGGCTTTTTGATTCATTTTACTTTACTATAAACCTTCTTTAACTTTTCAAATTCAAAGTATTTGCATTCCACCTTTCCGATAATAAGCTTGGGTACGAGTGCTGCAACCGGTCTGTCATAACGTAGGGATCCGATCATTTTTTTTTAAATTTATAATTAAAGAGCTTCGACTGAAAAATAGGCCATTAGCTCTTGTACGGTTAGATTTTTTCAAATAAAGATATGTTTTTGAGGAGCGGCATTGTATTTGAGCGTCCCTCACCAAGGGCGTCCTTTAAGTTATCTTTTATGCTATACAATTTCCTTTGATTAGTGTATTCTGTACATTCTAATATTATATGTTTGACAGTGACAATTTTTTTACAACGTTCGCAATAAGGAGGGTCGTCCTTAGTGATAAGATGCAAATGAGTTAATCGCGTATGGCCTATTCGCAGTCGGGTCCGGACTACAGATTCTCTTCGGTTTTGGAGGTAGGTTGTCTTCGATTGCCGCGAGACTTCTGATGGCTTAATTTCTTTTAGTTTGTTGGCAGTTGCGGACCATTCTTCTTGCCAAGCGGCTTGGAGGACTTGTTTGTAGTGGCTCTTTAAATCACTAAGGGTAGTGTCGTTGATTTCCGCTGCTTCCGAAGAGGCGGATGCTGTTATTGCTGCCCGATCTGCCTTTTCATTCCCTTTGATTCCTACATGAGATGGAATCCAGCAAAACCTTACATTTTTCTTAATCGAAACTGTGTGTGCATACTGAGCCAGTATTTTGTCGCTTATTTAATTGTTGGGGTCGTATTTTTGAATAGATTGTAAGGCACTTAAAGAGTCACACACAATTAAACAGTTTATAATATTATCTCTTTTAGCTACATAGATAAGAGACTGTAAGATGGCGAAAAGTTCTCCACTATATGCATGTATTATAAAATTCCATGGCATCACAGATTATTGAAAAAGTGGGGGTTTTATTTTCCAATTTTCCGTCTTTATTATGCAAAAAATTGAAAACTAATAGGGTTGATTGACGTAAAAATTTTTTTCCTACAAAAAACCTTAATACATTTTTGCTCTAAAATAATTTGGGGAGCCAATAATCGCATGTTATGAATTTTACATTGAAATCCCTATGATGGGTTACGCAAGTCACCACCCTGTATATATATATTTTTATATGGTGATGAGTGATGACCATCATTTCGAGCATTTGCGGCGGCATTAAAAGCTTCCTTATGTAATAAAAATAAGTCCGGAAAAATTAGCTTAAAAAAATAAAATTTTGAGGGTATAACATTTTCTTTGGCCTGAATTTTAGGTTAGGAACAAGATATCGAGATGCGGTTTTCGCGAGCTTGTTTAGGCATTTTTTAGCTACTTTTGCATGAAAAAGAATCAAACCAATGCATTTAATTTTTTTGAGAAAATTAACCATTTCTGTCGGAATGTCTAAAAAAGCCCTCAAGCGGCGATATGTGAAACTAACAAAACTTCAAATATTATAATATTTGTAGCCGAAGAATAACTCTTTTCAATTAACCCGAGTTTGTTAAAAGCGGTTGAGTCGTTTCGAAGATACAGGGTGTTCTTTACGGAAACCTTTGAATACCCCCACCACTTCATTTTTAGAGATACAGGAAAAATTGCCAAACAAAAAAGGTTCAGATTATCGTCGCCTTCAAAGACCGGACATTTTTTTGTTAGGTTAATATAGCGGAATTCACAGACAAATCACTTTTTTAGATTCCAGTAAAGTCACTAGATATAGAAAGTACCGCAATCATCCGCCATTTTTGGGCAAATTTGCTGCCAACTAAAAAAAATTGACAAATAAAATCTGAATAGCTGTAATTTTTTATAACCTAACTTCATAGTACTGTCATGTAATCATGTTTTATAAAAATATCATATATCTTCTCTTATATATATGAAAAATATATACAGATATCTCCAAACAGGTGGAACAATCCCTAACATTAAAGTTACTAGAATCTGGTAACTTCCGCCATTTTTGGGCAAAAATCATGCGTTCTCTAACACATGAGCCCAATGGATTGCGGTACTTTCTATATTTAGTGACTTTAGATTCCAGATTGCAGTTACGCCCCCTAGCGGTCATTTCAGAAACAAAAATATTTTCCAGGTTTTTCTCGTGGCCGCTTTAGTAATAACTTTTTTTACCGCAAGCCTCTACGATGGACAGGTTCCCAGATACAGTACCTCGCATTCTTAGTTGGCCACCCTGTACAAATTCTAAATGTAAATGTATTGAAACCAGAGACTTGCTATAACTAGACTGCGCTTAACGTATCTAAGGTGTTGTCGACACAGTATGCAACACACAATGCACCGCGGGGCAAAAATCGCTGAGATGATATGCAATATAATGAAATAAGCTGTTATTTTAGATGTTCCGTTCATTAATCATTCTCGTGATTAGCTCGAATTAGTGAACAGATAAATTTCTGTTGAGAATAAACCAATAAACTTAGGTTAACTTGTGCCTATCAACATGTACTCTGTCGATAAATTTTTAAATAATATGCTGATTTTCAACGGATAAAAGTTTAAAGGGCCCATGGATCAGAGCCATTCGAAGAGAAAAATTTACTCCCACCATAGTGCATTTGCGGGGAATGAAGCCGATTTTAGAAAGGTACCTACGAAGGTGTAAACAATAATGCAATACCGAGCGTTTTCGACTTTCCCATTCACTTAAAATAACGTAGAACCGACATCCTTTACCAGCAAGACAACGGCAATACCTATTTGCCTATTAGGTATAGACGTAACTAAGTACTTACTGGTACTAAGTATATTTCAGGTTTTGTTACAAGAAAAATAGCTAAGTCTGTTAAATGTTCCATATGTGCAGATGCGATATTCGCATCAGAGAGTCATTCAAAGCTTTTAACTAGAAAAAAATCGTGGAGGATTGTTGCACGTATCAAGCGATGAATTAAAAATTTGCCAAATTGCTGAAAATGTGTTCAGGTTTTTCATTCAATCCACACCACACCGCGTTGTAAACAAAATGGTTATCAGCAGCCTAAGAAAAATAAATAACAGTTACAGCCCATTTGGGTTTTTGGATAGGCATATATTGAATCAAAATCCGCTAAATAATCATATCTTACTACTTACATCTTTAGTTTTAAGAGTATATTTTCCCATACGTGTTCACCACCAAAATACACATATAAATCAAATTAGGACTAGAGTAAGGCAGTTATATACCAATTTAGTTCAAATAAAATACCAATAAATTCGATTAAAACAGTTAACAGCTATATATGTTATCTTTTTTTGCTACTAAAATTTAGAATAAACATGGCTAAAGCAAGCTGCAGAACGTACGTCTGCCCCGCGATGAACAGTTGGTTGCCTATCCTATCTTGACAACAGGCGTTTATAGTAAAATCTACGTTACGCGCGGTCTAGTTATAACAAGTCTCTGATTGAAACAAGTATGTAGAAATTGTGCACAACTTGTCTACACGATAGGACAAATGAACGGATACGTTATAAGTTTATGCATATCTTTCCTGTTCATAATTATAATACCAATAAAACCATTCAATAAATACAATCTAGTCTCAGGTGTAAAGGTTTGTGTTTTCTCCGAATGACTGTTTTTGCTTAGACCTGTTTTGGTATTCGATTTATTTCATAAAGATTGTACTGATCTTAACCCACCCCAGGCTCGAAATGGAAATGACAGATTTCACGGAAAAGTGGCAACGTTGCAATCCCAGTATCAAAGCACGGTTCCCGCCTAAAATTCAAACAAAAGAATGGCACGTGATTGGATCGCCTACGGTAGGACCCCCTTACGTTACCCGAAGCTAATACAGTGACTCGGGACCCAGTCGGGCAGGAACACTCAAATAAAACACTGTAATGTCTGCGAGTTTATTTATTATAAACTTATTCTGAAAAACCCGGAATTTGGATGTGGTACATTAAAAGCAAAACAAGCAAAACCTAAAGGTGCCGCACTCTCGCAAAAGCAGACTACCAAGGCGAAAAAGAGTGCGACTTGAGAAAAACCTTGGCCGTGAATAAAACCCAAACTATGTTAATCACAAGCAAATTAAAACACCAACCACCTAAGCAGAACATGTAACACTACCTTAATTAATTAATGAATTCGAGTAGCAGGGTACGTTTGGACAGTATGCGTAGAGTATTCGTCACAACATGTCATGTACTTTTCTTTAATCGCGGCTAGAAGGTAACTCACTTTTAGTTAGTCATTGGATGGTGAACCTGGTTATTTGTTAGGTTAGGGCCAGCGTCTTAGCTTGATTGCCCTCCTGTTTCACGGTTATATTGTTAGGAATTGGGCCGGCATATTTGCCTATTAACCCGTAGCGCAGTTAAGATTGTTAGGGGCAACACATTCACGCATTTATTGATATAAGTCACCTTACTAGTTATTCGTATCATTGTATATCGAATAGAGTGGTGTGAAGTTTGTAAAAACACGTCTGATCTATTATTCATGTTGTGACGTAACAATAGGCAGTTATGACCATACTCAGTGTGCCTGTGGGGCCCTCAATTATGCTCAGTTTCCACACAATGACATTGGTATAAACCCCAGACTTCCGGAACTACTACATGTGCTTCGTAACACTCCCCGGACATCGGTCTCGTAACGACACAAAACTGAAGGTGGTTAAGAGATGGGGCGCCGCCCATGTGTAGGATGGTCTTTGTTACAGCACATCATCCCTAGAGTTGGAGGTTCGAGGGCCCTCGGACCCTTTATGCCTTAGCTCTAGAACACCTTTCTATTCTAGCGTCCGAGCTCCCTCTCACGGTAGAAAGGTATTAGTTACATACAACAAGGCACACACATTCGCGAATGTTACGAGTCACCCTAAACTATAAATACAACTAGCATTGCATGCCCTACTTCACGGAAGTCGAGGTTCGACATAGGTACGCCCCCCTGCACCGTGTAACTGAGTAAACGTGGCCTAAACCTGAGATATTGTAGACTTCCACAAGCACATGGATATAGTTAACACCTTGCATGTTGTAAATTACGTATTAGCACAATGGTGGTTGGAAAATATCGGATTTAACAAATGGCACAATTCATATAAGTACATAAGAGTAAACTACATAAAATACTTTACCCGACACCAAAGTGATTGCACTCACAAACACCAAAAACAAAGCTAAACTATTTATACAACTTAAAATACAATAAGCCCACCACCAACAAGCTTTAACAAACAACAAGTGATCATGTGACGCCAAGCCCACCAAAAAAAAACCCCAAACATCCTCCGGAAGCTACCAAAAAAATATCGACAGGTGGTGATGGCGGTGGCTCATGTCCCCAGAATCTCCAACTACTTGACCGGTTGCATCCGACGTTGAAATGTACAGGGTATTTAAAGGGATATAGACATCTCAAGATCATTTTGCATTTTACATCCAAATGTACAGTTTGTATTATAGTCACTAAATATATTTAAGTTTGTAGTTGCTCTAAGGCTCTCTAGTTGCTCCAGTGATCACGTGACCTTTTCCACCGTATGGTGTGTTCCGTCCTTGAAACGAGTAAACGAACGCACCTTATGAACTCGTTGTTTATAAAGGTTCTCTCCATGTCTCTGGTTGGCACTCATGGCAATTGGTGTTTGTTTGGCTTTTTTCTTAACCTATGAATTGTTTAGATTTTTAAATAAAAATATGTGTTTTAACGGTATATGAACACTTCTAAACTTAATAGTAAATTAATGTCAATGATAGAGAAGAAAAAGTAGTTTGATTATAAGTTTATATCATACCAATATTGTTAATAGTGTACTAATTACCTGTTCGATTTACTAGGCTAGTTTCGGGTGCATAACTTAATATAAAATGCAGCGTCGTGGCGGTAAGCGCATCCGAATGGATGAGCCGCCCCCTGAATATGAAAATCCCATGACACCTGCACTTGAATCGGAAGCCTTTGCTTCCCAGTATAATCAGATGATGAGTATGTACGGTGAACCATATAACGATCATGTCGGAACCTCATCTGTTGAAAATGTTTTTGAATCGCCCCCCACACCTGGTCTACGAAGAGTAACACGCTCTAAAGCGAGAGGAGTAGGGGCAACGCAATCTGTGATTGCACCGGCACCGGCACATTCACCTCCCGCACCGTCCTACACTGCCCGGGGGAGACCTAGAGGACGGCCACCTGGCCGTAAACAGCAACAACATCATCAGCACCATAATCTAGAAGGTGGTGGTGACGATGACACCGTTTTATACAACACAATTCGCAACAGCAAAGCCTCACTAACAAACATTGTAGATGATTGGATTGAAAGCTACAAAGTAAGTTGTAATATATCAGACTGAGCAAAATTTACACTTACTTGCAGGTCAATCGTGAGTCTGCCCTTATTATTCTTATGCAATTTTTTATTAACGCATCTGGGTGCAAGGGCAGAATTACGCAACAAATGCAGGCCAACATGGAGCATGCGGCGATTATCAGAAAAATGACAGAGGAATTCGACGAAGAGTCGGGCGAATATCCTCTTATCATGGCAGGTCAAAGTTGGAAAAAGTTCAGGCAAAATTATTGCGATTTCGTTCAAACGTTAGTGAAACAATGCCAGTACTCGATTATATACGATCAGTTTCTTATGGACAACATCATTTCTTTGTTAACTGGCCTTTCCGATTCGCAGGTGAGAATAAACTAGTTTTAGTCTGGTGTTTTGTAGACTCGTTTTAGGTACGTGCATTTCGGCACACTGCAACTTTAGGTGCCATGAAACTAATGACCGCCTTGGTCGATGTGGCACTGACCGTGTCTGTAAATTTGGATAACACGCAGAGGCAGTACGAGGCGGAAAGGCAAAAGACACGGGAGAAACGTGCGAGTGATCGTTTAGAATCTCTGTTGGGTAAGCGGCAGGAGTTGGAAGAAAATATGGACGAAATTAAGAATATGTTAACGTACATGTTTAAATCGGTCTTCGTTCATCGCTATCGAGATACGCTGCCCGAGATACGGGCTATTGCTATGACCGAGATAGGAATTTGGATGCATAAATTTCACGCTAACTTTTTGGATGACTCTTATCTGAAATATATTGGCTGGACTTTACATGACAAGGTGAGTTTTGTGGTATGCCTTTACATCTACAATGTGATTCGTGTTGAGTTGTGCTGTGGTGGTAATGATATTACATTTATTGTGATCGACACTTGTCCTGCATGCAATGACTGACCACAAAATTTTACACCAAACCAGACCATGTTTGACTGAGGGGAGGGGTTGAAAATCAAAAATTGGTCTGTCAAGGTCTTAGTATTTGTATTTTGTTTTATCTCAAACCAACCAATCTAAGATTAGTTTCATGAAAGTTTAAATGGAGACTCATCATATACAGGGTGTCTAATTAGTGCAATATCTGGTGATAAGAGTACGTAATGCTACAAAAAAACTAGAAAATTGTTCGCTGGTCTAATGTGCACAACGCAAAAATATATTAATGTGTACATGGTGCCCCAATCCTTCGTGTTCTCTTACTAAGCATGGAAAATTACCCTAAACTATTGAATAAGCACCTTAAGGCGCCTATGAACTGAATCTGAAATGACCTATAAAAGGACAAAATAGTTTATAAAGGATACGGTTTTACAGTTGCTTTGGAAATTAGGTCGATGTTGGATATTGTAGGAAATATAGTACACATTAATCCTACGGATTTTTATTTTCGATATTTATCATATTTTTTGAAATAATTAGAGTCGTTGATAAAACGAATTTAAAGGATAACTGGAGTTCTATTTTCGCGATGAACATGGTTTTTGGCGATTTATAATCTGCTAATAAAGCACTTTAATCCTACGGATAGCAATTTTTTTCATCTTTTATAGAAAAGCGCCAAATTGGTAAAAAGATTTGGGTGACGTCACGAATTTTTCAGTGATTTAAATCGAAGTTAGGCAGCTTAGATTGCACTTCATACCTTCCGGCGAAATTGACTGTTGCTTTTGTACCTAGCTAATTATATGGTAATTAGATGATTAAATATGCATTATGACACAAATAAAGGGGAAATTCCTTTAAATATACACCTTTTTACCATCTTGTCGAGTTTCTTGTGGCTTATACTTTCATTGCGGGTATCTATAACTTTTTATTTTTTCCACTGTTTTTTAATCCTACTGACCCCTCGTTCGCACGGCACATGTACGGCAAAATGACCGAAACGTAATTTTGACCGAATGGAACGCAGTATAATCTGCTAACAAAGTCCACTATTCGTACGGATAGCATCAATAATGATCATAGTAAATACCCAGCAACGAATTTATTGCGATAAATCTTTATTGAATATAAAACATGCAGGGATACGTCTCACAACAACAGTGGAGGGACTCATAAGTATCAGGAAAAGATTATTTTAAAAAATAGACAAAGAAATGTTATACTTTTATATACAATATACAAATATTTAAAATAAGAAAAAATACTTTATTAAATAATTAATGCATAGTGTTGCACCTCCCCCTCAACTCATGTAAATTGTTCTCAGATCTTGTCCTCTACTTCTTTGTGGATCTACCAATTCCGGGAGTGTACGAAATTCTCACGGGACTACTTAATACTCGAGTTAATACTATTACTATACTAAATTTTATTTTGCATTTTTGGATATTACAATTAAATTATGTGAATAGTAAGTTAGAATGTTATTATTCTGACATTGCAAAATAAAAACCTAATACGTTATGCGGGACAGTATGTTTACTCTGCTTTCCTGCAGCCGACATTCAATAGTAACGGATACCCCATTACGCAATCATAATTATTATCTATCGACCATATTTACTGTGTCCTATTTTTTAAATACGTTTATCTCTGAGATACAGCGTGGAAACGAAAAGTTTGATTTTTTGACACGTGATCATATGTTACTACCCATGTAATATAAATTTTAGATCTTTTTGCGTAGAATCCTGTGGCGTAATCAATTGGACCACCGTTTCTGAGATTTGACCCAAAATAGGTATCTTTTAAATGGAACGCCCTATATCTATAACATAATTTTTTTTTCATTCTTTATCCTGATTACAATTATGTATCAGCATTATTGACTGGTATTAATAGTTTGCCTTAGTTACCATGGATATAATAAAAAAACCATAATCTCTATTTAATCTGCTATTTGTATTTCAAACAGTAAAAACTTACGTTTTTATTCATTTTCATGGGTAAAATTGAAAAATTTATATAGGTTGTGATACACAGAGTTGTACTGGGTCAACTGGGTCACCTGGGTCACTAAATTAAACTGGGTCACTGGGTCGCTGGGTCACGTCATACTCTTTTCAGTTAGACCCAGTGACCCAACTTGACCCAGTGACCCAGTTTGACCCAGCGACCCAGTTTGACCCAGCGACCCAATTTCACCCGGGGACCCAATTCGACCCAGTCACCTAGGTTGATCGAATAACGCAGTTAAGTCAGTGCCCTCGGTTCAAGTGTACAGATTATGAAATAAATGAAATGCTGGTTTGTCGAAATAATACTCGATTGCTTGACAACTGCCATTTCTGTGATGTTTGCTTTAATACTCCCGTAAAAAACTTTCCATGTCCCGAATTGTATTAGAATAATGTTATTTCTTTGCTTCAGGGCTTACCAGTTTGCTTACAGGTGTTCATTCACTTTTAATTTTTTTCTACTAGTTAGCTTAATCCAAATAAATCTTTTCTCTAAATACTTTCATTGACTACTTGACTACAAACTATAAACAAATGCATTTGATTTTTTAGGTATTAGTTCTCTTGAATGAAATTGGGCTACGTGCTTGTTGCCGAATATTATTGAGGAAGTTTTTTTTTTTAATTAAAAGTTACTTGAAATTGTTTTGGATGATACCTAACAATAATTTAATTACTGGGCCACCGGGTCAAGACGGGTCACTGAGTAAAGCTGGGTCAAGATGGGTCGCTGGGTCACCGGGTCAAACTGGGTCACCGGGTCAAACTGGGTCAAGCTGGGTCACCGGGTCAACCTGGGTCACCGGGTCAAGCTGGGTCACCGGGTCAACTGGGTCACCGGGTCACTGGGTCAGTAAACTAACTGGGTCACCGGGTCACTGGGTCACTCTATGCTTGACCCAGTCCAACTGGTGATACATCAGTGTAATTAGGACAAAGAAAGCAAACAACTGATTTTATGAAACATACGGTGTTTAAAAAACACCAACTTCGGATCAAATCTCAGAGTGGTCCAAAACTTTTTTTACTAGTCCACTAGATTCTACGTAAAAATATCTAAAACTGATAGTTATTACCTTTCTTCTATTTTGCATGGGTAGCAAGATATGATAACATCACAAAACCTAAAACGTTTCGCTTTCCTCCTGTATATCAACAAACGTAACTAGATTGATTCGGTTTCTGGTGTCTCAATCTAAATTGGACACCGACCAAATTTTCATATATTTTATAATATGAGGTACCTAACCATCGGCCTCATTTACAATCGCCGGTAATAATAGTGCACCATATGCAAAATAATATTGCTTTAGAGAAAAATATCCATACTTGAAAAACTCAAAATCCTTTGAATAAACACTAAACAGGAAAATACATAAACTAATAGTATTTTAATTACCATGCAATAAATAAACAAGATGAATTTATTAATATCAATAGAAAAGCTCATTAGGCAAGTGTTATTAGGCTCCTTGCATTTATAATTAAATCCATTGAAAGGTTATAAATAAAGAGACACCAAATAGAATGGGACAAATTCAATCATCTCTTTCTACTTGTAACATGCTCTTTTGAAGAGGTTAGGCAACTTTACACACTCCGTTTAGCACAACAAATTTACTTCAGAGGCGCCTTAAAGAAGTATAACTACATAGGAAAACCTGAAATTGGTGTAAGGTGTGTTGCATCCACTGCAAAGTGGTTAATTACCACAAATATTGAAGGATATTTGGCCTCGGGCAGGAAATAATGACTATTTTAAACAGGGAAACCAGTTATACTTAGGGGCCCTTTGTTTTCCTTGTTTATCAGAGTTGAACAGTGTTGTCATATTTACCAGATCCTAGCTAGGTAAAGTTTGATTGTTTATTATGTGAAGATAGTGGTCCTTAGAACAGTTCTTCTTGTTTTCTCATTAGATTAAACTACATTCTTTACTTTATTTATTGTTCCTTATGATCTTACATTTCAGATTGATCCTCCCTTACATAATATTGTTATTGGCATTGAATAAATGCTTATTCAATATTTTCATCTAGTTTATTCAAACTCGCCAAAAATTTGGCAACGTTGGAATTTTAAAGAAGTAAAGAAATCTGCAAAGTTGGTAACTAGCTTTAAATTTGTGGTTCACTTGCCCCCACAACAGAGGGACGACAGAATCCTGGGCAGATTTTCTTATTTCATCAGTTAACACGGGCGTTATACTTCTTTAAGGTGCTTATTCAATACCTAAACATTAAGATTGTACTATACATATGCAGATGGCAGTTGCAAAATAAAATGTTAAATATTTGGGTTATACTATGGTTATACAAAACTAGATGCCGCTGTTGACGGTTCATAAAAGATAACATTGAATAAATTTATCTTTAAAGCTGATAGCAAATTATACCTCTTTATACCGATTGTAAAAATGAAATTCAACTCGCCGTCTGCCCGAAAGGGCATATTTGAACACTCTAACAGTGGTAATTTATTTGTCCTCGAATTTATCAACCATCAAAGGGACAAATATCATTATGGATCTATATTTTGGAACGATTTTTTAGCGACCCGCCTGTTCTGCAGGTTCTTGCACGCGATTATATTTATATAATGATAACGATTGGCATGTTATAAAGCGCATTTAGTTGATTGCAATATTTAATAGACCATCCGAAATATATTTGCTTCCCGGTCGTCTTTGCTAATCACTCAACGAATCGAACTGATTAATGATGTTAAAATTTGTATAAACCAAAACTGTTCCTCACATGAAAAAACGCTACTTACTTAGGTCCAGCTATTGAATAAAGTTCAGATTCTTTATTCAGTGGTAAAATTAAAGGTAAAGAACACATCGCATGTTTACTTCATTCTCAATAATCTGTACAACAGTCAGACCCCGGGCTATGTTTTTAGCGCCCTGGGCTATATTTAGCTCCACGCCCCCCTAACTAATGTTTGTAATAGTAAAATTGCTTACTTAGTGACCAAGTTTCATACGGTTATTTATCTCTATTGATTTTGAAAAAAAATTCACCAAGAACCACAGGAGGGGAAATGCAAATAATGCAAAAAAAAAATAATTTAGCACATCTTGCCGCTCCCTTGAATGTGGCGCCTTGGGCCATAGTCCAGTAACCCTATTTGGAACCCGGAAATGAGAGTACAGACAGACATTATCGATATTTTGTTTGATTCGGATTCCCGGTGCTTCAAAACGTGCATTTCTGTAAAAAAAAGTGGGGGGTCATTTTTTAGCCCGATGCAATAACTGCCTTACTAATGTACGGGCGGTAAAAACCGTGCATAAAAACCATTTTTTTAATTTCATGTTAAATAATTTCAAATGGAGGAATTTTCATGTTATCACACCAAATAATAGTTGCGCGAAGAACGATTAATATGTACAAGAGCATGGTGTGTTTCAGCTAATCACATTATTAAAAATAAAGCATTTTTTATGATAGTCTAGTATGCGCAGCAGTCACAGGGCTGTAGCTAGAGCCAGAGGGGGACAAAAGTGGGCTAGCCCGCTCTTGGGACCCGCTTTGCCCGCTCTTAAAATTTGAAAGGGAAAATTAATCAGCGTAACTTTGCCCATTTCAGCAACTTTGCATCTCGTACGAGATCCCCATGGTGGCAATGAAAAAAACTCACCCTGTATTATTATCATTTTATGATTTTTTTTACCACCTGCAATACATAGTACAGGCATAAGAGAGATATGAGGAGAGATTGCAAATGACCTCCAACTTTTTAAGTCGATACGATACACACATTTCTTGGGCATCGAGGAATCGAGTTTGGTCTTTTTCTCAAAAAAATTGGTGCATAAATAAGGATTTAGATCGATATTGGGCAATAATGTGATGGATACTAAAATTAATTCTTGATAGTTCCATCTGGAACCATAAGCTTTGTTATAACGAAAACCAGAAGTCGATATGAGTTCTTATTCCCAAGAAAATCGGTACATAAATAACCATTGAGACATTTTTTGTGAACAAAAGTACACATGGACCACTTCTTGGGTATTGCGCAATTGAATTTCCCAAGAGAGTCGATTTTGACATCCTTTGGATGAAAATATTTTGGTCGCCAAAAATAGACATGTATCATTTCTTGGTCATCGAGCAATCGAGTTTGATCGTTTTCCCAACAAAATTGGTGCATAAATAATAATTTTGATCAATTTAGAGCTATAACACAATGAATGCCAAAGTTAATTTTTGATAGTCGATACGAGGTCTGGCGACTGAGCTATAGTACGGAACGACACGCAGGCGGACGGAAATGTGAAGTCATAAGCGCTCCACTTTCGTGGATTGCGCTAAAAACGAATTCCTTCAGCAGAACACAGCAAATTATTAATATTTTTCCTGCCCGCTCTTAGTAACTAATCTGGCTACGGCCCTGAGCAGTCAGAAGGGGCGATTCCTGCAAAAGGTGGTGTAAACGATTTCATCGTTTTAAATGGTCCATTTGGGTTCAAATAACATGTATTTCAAGAGTACACACCCATTTTCTCCTGGCACAAATTTTGACGGCCAAAAAACCTCAAAATGTTCGGATTTTTTTAAGTTTTTCGCTTAAAAACTCGAAATCGGTTCATATTTTATATGAATAACACTTCTTTAGTAAGTAAATTAAAGAAAACACAATTCTGCGTCGATCAAAAGAAAAGATGAACAAACAAGCAAGGAGCCACAACGCATTAAAAAAAGGTTAACTCAGTTTTTTAGAAAAGTTGGAAAAAATGGGTGTTGTTTGATCGCTTGTAAAAATTTTTCTATTGGACCGATTTTGTTTGTTCATCTTTTGATCGCCGCAGAATTTTGTTTTCTTTAATTTACCAAATAAGTGATATTCATTAAATATGGACCGTTTTCGAGGTTTAAGCGAAAAACTGAAAAAAGTCGAAACTTTTTGAGGTTTTTTGGCTGCCAAAAGTTGTGCCGGGAAAAAATGGTGTGCACTTTCCAAATACATGTTATTTGGAGCCAAATGGACCATTTAAAACAATAAAATCTTTTACGCCACCTTTTACAGGTCAACATTATCTGCATACTGACTATGACAAAATTCGAATAATTAAATTAGAAGAATAGTTGCGCATAAGTTTATTAAAGCAATTCAACAAATTAGTATTTTAATGGAATGCTCTGTAAATTTTTAGTGCACTTTTTTTTATTAAAAAAGTGTGCTAATAAAAAAAGTGTGCTATTGTTTGCGTTTTGTACGTCCTTCTGTCTGGATCCACTTCCGCGGTATTGAACTCATTTTAGGTAATTGTGCTGGATTTTTTGCAGAGAGTCTTCAAATTTTGTTGTTTTAAGCCCCCTCCCCCCCATGAATTGTTTTCCGAGATGCTATTTGCAAGTAAAAGGTGCATAATATTCATTTGCGTCTTTTTGTGTCAGCTTTTGTATACGCCTGGCAAACAAAATTTTTGAAAATGGGGGGTGGGGTAATCACACTTTTAACGTTCATGGTAGTCTAATGAAAGGTTTCATCGAAAGGGATTGGTTTCTACCACTTTCCTCCGCGACTGCTTTTAGAGATAAGAGAGTGACGTGGGAAGACGGAGAAGGGGGGGGGGGCGGAAATGTATTTTACCTTTCATGGTAATCTGATTAAAGGTCTCAACTACCGCCCTTTTCCCCACATTTTATCAGAGTTGGGGGAGGGAGGGGGGTGATAAACCGGTTCTCCACGGCCCTTTATCGTGATCGGTGATAATTTCTTATATCCTAAGAGCGTAGTGTCGGAGAAGGGTACTCAACAAAGGGCGATTGGCATATCTGGGAGGAGAACATCCACAAAGGCAAAATGGATCGTCTTGATAGAATACAGGGTGTAATTTAAAAAACGCCTCAATCTGTAGCGCCTACCGTTTTTGTCCGAATTCAATGCAACAAAAACCATTTTCATGATTGCAAACATACTACAAAACGGCCGTAATTAGAATCATTTAAATTATTATTATCGGGGGCTACTAATAGTTGACAAATATTTTAAATTGCGTGATTATGTTTTGTTAATTGAATTTGATATTTGATTGGAATTTAAATTAAAGAAGCTAGTTTTTCAAAATTTTGTAGCATGTCATGGAAACAATCTTCTTTACGCATCGAGTGTAACAGAAATCGTGAGAAATTTTATGGAATGCCATGGAAACAACATTACGCTTTAGTGTGATTGCTGGCTTAATTTTTTTTAATGGATTTCAGTCAATTAACTGATATGTTGCAAGTGTACCTCGAGTGCAATAAAAAAATTTTGCTAATTTGAAATAAATCAAAGATTCTAGAAATATTGTACCGAATTAGACTCGTTCTTTAAAATAAACCTGATAATTTTGTATACAAGCAAGTGTTAAGTAAAAGACTGCATTTGGTTATTTCCATATTTTGTTTCAAGAGCCCTTGGTCAAAATATGAAAATAGCTCATGCGGTTTTTATACAACATGCTTTCAAAAAAATGTATTATTATGATGCATTTGCTTGTAATTCGGCTACTACCTACTAGAAACCGCTTATTGTTTACTGAAGAACAATATATCATGCAATATGAGTGATAAGGTATAATCGTTGAATGAAATTATTTTTCATTCGACCCGGCAATTACAAAATACGAATAGTGAAAATATAACGCGATAATAATGCCATCTTTCATGTAGTGCCTGGACTACGAAACAGTACGGTATCTCGCAATTCCAACAACTACGACAAAATGGTGCAATATCATTACATTATTAGGTTCAACACTGAACCTTCTAGATGAATATTGGATAATATGAAACTGTAATTTTGTTTAATAAACGCAGGATTGTTGGAATGGCGAACGTCTGTTTTTGATGCGTTCCGGCGGTCTTAAATTTCATTAATATCTAATATCTCTACATCAACATGGCTTTATGCAAAAAAGATCAACGGTGACCAACTTGGCTTGTTTTACCGAGTATTGTACGCACGCTTTGGACGAATCTCAACAAGTTGACGTGATGTACGCTGATTTTTCTAAAGCGTTCGATACCATTGACCACCAAATAATAATTCACAAGTTGAAAAACTTTGGTTTTAACGATCATTTTCAAGCTTTCTTTAAGTCTTATCTAAAAGATCGCCGTCAGTTTGTGACGTATAATGGTTATAATTCCCATATGCTTCGAGCGAGTTCTGGTGTCCCTCAGGGGTCTAACCTTGGACCTCTGTTGTTCTTACTTTTTATAAATGACATATCATCCGCTTTCTCTGTTAATCACCTCCTTTTCGCTGATGACCTTAAAATGTTCGTCAAAGTATCTTCAATAAAAGATTGTCTTGTAATGCAAGAAAACATAAATGCTCTAAGCAGATGGTGCCTACTAAATAAACTTAAATTAAATATTAACAAATGTAAAGTCTTAACGTTTTCAAGGAAACGCGAACCAATATGCTTCACGTACAATATTATGGAATGATTTTAGACTGCGCGTCGCACATCAAGGATTTAGGTGTCATTTTTGATAATCAACTTAGTTTTAGATATCATATTCATTTCATCTGTTCATCTGCAATGCGTGTATTAGGTTTCATTATTAGAAATTGTAAATCCTTCACCAACGTTAACGCTCTGATTAGGTTATACTGTGCCCTTGTTCGCTCTAAACTTGAATATTGTGATCTTATATGGTATCCCGTTTATGAAGTATACAAGAATGATCTTGAAAACGTTCAACGTAAATTTCTCAAATATCTCTCGTTCAAAATTGATGGTTATTATCCTCCTCAAGGTGTTCCTCAAAAAGCTCTTTTGGAACGTTTTAGGCTTGATTCTTTACAGCATAGACGGGTAGTTAATAGCGTAAAATTTTTATATAAGCTCCTTCATAACGATATTGATTGTCCGGACCTTCTATCTCAGATTAAATTCTTGGTCCCATCATATCGAACAAGATGTCCTCTCACTTTTGTTTACCCGACTCCCAATACTAACCTCCTTCGTAAAGCTCCATTCTTTACAATGGCTCTCAACTTCAATGCAATTGGTCATAGTTGTGATATTAACTTCAATTCTCTGGCGTACATTTTACGGTTAGTACAAACACATTGTAGTGAATAGTATTATTTAGTAACCTAGGAGTAACGCTATACTTTGTTTATGGCTAGGTTTGTTTTTTTTTCTTTTTTTTGTCATAAGTATTATATTTATATGTTAGGAATTAACTTGTAGTCCTAATTGTTTCACTTCTCACTTATCACGGTTAAAACAAGTATTACTTTTTTTTCTTTTTTTTTTCTTTCTATAGTCATTATTCTGATTTTGTCACTGTAATTATGAAATTATCAAATGTAGCTTAGCCACTAAGTGAATTTATAACTGAATATTGTTCAATTATGGACCCGAGTGTCTGTCGAACAATAAATTCCATTATTATTATTATTATTATTATATTATAATAATGGATCGTTCTATAAAACACCATTATGTTGGCAAAAGGTAAGTAGCCCACCAGTGATGAATTTACCAGTACCGGATTCGCGATTCAGATTAACACTAGAGGCGCTGATGGCGTGTATTAGTGGGAGCGGTTTGTAAGATTTGTTCTATCAGGTTTTAAATGAAATTGTACTAACTTGAAAGTGGATTGAATTTGTCCTGCCGTTCTTGTGACTTGAAAATATAACCCCTTAATCCTACCTGAAAGCCCTTTTTCTTAAGAACTCGAAGCTGTTTTGAATTAGCTTGAACATGCAATTAACCTTTCTTAAATTGTGGTCAGTGTAATTGTGCCACGAATAGTAAGGCTGTTTAAAGCACAATTAACGTAAGGGAATGTTGGCGAGTTGTGGTAAAGTTGTACAAGGGCGCTAGAAATTGAATGATAATCTGTGATCTTTATTTAAAATAGGTTTTCTTCGAAGTGTCATGCTTAAATAAGTAACGATTTAAATTTTTCTTACTATTTGTTGCATACCCAATCGCACAGAGTGCACGTAACATCTTTCAATGTGAATTTAAGTTTTGCTTATCGTGAGTAGCGCAATTACACTGTTCGCAAATTAAATGTTTGAGAAGGTTGTGTGTGTTAATAGGTGACGCTTTAAGCGAACGCTTAATAGTAGCGTAATTACACTGACAGCAGTGATAGAAACTTATTCAAAGCGGAGTGTGTCCAAGAATGACGTATACACGTATCTACAATTTTTTTGTGAAATTGCACTGTTCACAATTAAACACTTTGGAAATATGCGTTAGACGAGGATTTCTTACATTATCCTCATTGTTGGGTGTATAATTGCACTGATCACATAAAAAATCCTCCAAAGTAACGTGATAAAAGGTGACTTTTTACGCTATCCCTGCTCTTTAAGGTGTAATTACATTGATTGCAAATGAAATTTTTGCAACTGCACTGTAATCCGCGATTAGGAGATGAAAATATCTGGCATCAAGAGCTACGCATGAAATCTAGCATGCCGTGTGCTGTCAGGATGCGCTGTGTTTGTTGTGTAATACGGGGAGATTGTATGGTATTGTCTTCCATAAAAGTGTTGATAATTATCTGCTTTGAATTGTCATTAAGGCACTTAAAAAAACGGCAACGATGTTCAGAACTATTGTGTGAACCTTGTGCGTGGGTTTCAATATGCATATGATCTATCTGAAAATAGTGCGTTCCAAACGGTTTTATTTTATCAAAATATCTCTGAAATGAATCAACAAATTGTAAGCTCAATTACTCATAATATTATTAAAAAACTCAATTGCACACTGCTGCATTATCACTTGTTCTTCCCTGCACAATTAACATACTGGACAGCAATACGGGTAAGGCTTATTTAAATCCTCCTGTTGGTTATCACAGGCTACCTTGCCGCATCTATAAAATGAAATTGAAACGACCATAGGCCCAAAGCGTACGTTACCCGGTCAGTGTAATAAATCCCGAATTACATGCTGCCGTTGCGCACAGTCGGGGATGTAATGAGACGGTCTGTCCAATCCGAAGGTGTCCTACCAAATTATGAGAGCACACACCTTGATAATCTAAAACCAACGTAAAATATAAGATAAACTTGAAATGAATTCGGCGCTCAATTACTCGAAACTGGAGTTGGTATTCTTACAACCCATCCTTGTACTGTAAGAAACATGCCGAATGTTAATAATAAAATTTGTGACAATTCCATTTCGTTGGTCTGATGTGTACTTCGACTGTCGTGAGAGACAGTAATTGAGCTATCTTTATATTGTAGTAGTCTACCCACAGTCACGATAGTTAATTTTTTAATATATACTGCACAGAATAAATAGCATTAAATTAATATAATAACTAATTTTCCACTTTTAATTTTCAATTAAGTTTTTTAGATAATATCATTTTGGCAATAACTGTGGAATCTTAATAACTTTGTCCATTTTTAGAAGTTTGTCGCCTTACCGGCATCGTTTGTTAGTAATATTGAAGGTCAAATCATCAGTAGTAAAATAAACCTTATTTTTTATTTATTATTCCTCTCTTGCTCGGGCCCTCAACAGGCTTGCGTCCAATTACAGAGTAACTCAAATTTGAGAGCCACCATGGGGGTCTCGGAAACTAGCTGTAAGAGATAGGTAGGTAATTTACATTTGGCAAAGTTGCGTATTTTGATGCTTAACAAAATGCCGTTTTGAAACTTAAAAAATTCGATTTATATCCGGAAAAACGAAATTGGACATAATCGTTTTTATTTTTTACCGAAGGTATTTACAAAGATATTTCAAAATAAATGACACATTTATGGCTACTTTTTTCCCTCCCAAGAAGCTAGTTTTAAGTTTTTGAAATTTCCATAAGAAAAACAATTTGATGATGGTTAATCGGAAACGAAACGTCAGACTTAAAATTTAAAACTAGCATCTTGTGGAGTATACCCAACAAACACGCATAAAAAATATATGCATCACAATCTTGTATGAATTTTGCATCATTTTAATGCAGCAAATATTGCTCTAGCTCATAAAGTAGGAGCGCTCAAGAGAGAAAGTGTATTGTTCCATGTGAACGAAAAGGACGCAGCGTAACAGCTGATCGTGGTGTAGGCATCGAATGTAAGAGTGTCCGCATGCGCTCTGTCATGTATTTCACTTGGTAAACAGATGAGAGAACCTTATGTGGGATCTTGTACTACTAGAGATCCACGGATATGCATTAAAGTGCATTGGATATCCATGAGTGATATTGAGAAGTCATTAAAAATTCTTATCCAATAGGGGTTTACAGTATAGTTGAATTCCGTGGTTCTAATTTAATAAGCATATACCCGAAACCATGATAATTTCTTTGACAGTAAAAGTTTATTGGTGGCTGATTAGAAAAACCAGGTGTCAAATTCTTGACAGAATAGCTTCCTAGCTGAAACCAAAAATTGCCAACATATGTACGCACTTACAGACGGGAAAAATTTCAGAAACAAGATCGTTGCGTTTTGCACATATGCAACACAATTTTTTGACTTTGACAATTTTTTTCTCCGTTTTTTGATAATATAACCCGGCCCAATTTTTTGTAGGTTGAGCACAGGAAAATAAGGTCTTCCAAATAATAGAATAAAAATTTTAGGTTGCTATTTGAAAAAAAAAGTTCGATGCCGTTACGGCGCTCCAACATTTTTTTTCAAAAAATCCGGCCCGTTATTTTTCTGTTCGGTATGCCTAAAACATATATACAAAATTTCAACAAAATCCGTCGAGCCGTTTTCTCAGAAAATTGCCAACAAACGACGTACGTACATACAGACGGAAAAAAATTTTATTCTTTAAAAGTTGCTTAAAATGGTCTAAAACGTCGACATTTGATGAAATTTTGAAATTTTCAAAAAACGGCTATCGCAATAGCTACCTAGCACATGCTAGGAAGCTAAAAATAACAAAATGTGCTGTAAGCCCAACCAATCAGCTGCTAGAACCATTCAGATGACATCACGGCTTGGCAATATTGCAGGAGAATCTCACAGGCACTTATTACTTATCATTCACTTTCACGTGGGAGTTTGGATCTCGCACAAGGTTGCCAGCTCACTTCTACGCGATTGGTTGTAGGTTTTCAATCATTTATTTTGGGTTTATTTTACTCGCAAATAAAAATTGAGGATACGCGGGTCTTTTTATTTTGAATGTACTTTGTACTTTGTAGATCAGAAATGAAAAATGAAGCCGGGATGCCCCTATTTATCCTGTTCGAGCGACTGTTGTACCATCTGAAATCTGTTGCAACGATACTAAAACACACTGGAGATTGAGCTAAAGGTTCTCTGCATTCATTGTATACATGTTATCTCATTAACGCCTTTTCTCAGATTGTAAAATCAATTATTAAGATCTTGTGAGGTACGCAAGGAAATCATTGTCAAATAAACACATCTACAATGAAACATTAAAAATATACCTTACAGGGTGCTTTTTTTTGGTAGGTCCAAAGTTCATATTAAAAAATCTCACTTTTTTAAATAGAACACCCTGTATATTTTTTTGTCATCATTTAGCTCCTCCAAAAACCTTCAACTTTTGATAATAATGTCCTATACCTATCTCTGATAAGTTTTCGAAATATTTTGGTTTTCCTGGGTTTTATATTCTAATCTTAAATAGTAATTTACATAATAGTGAGGTGGACATGCAAAAAAAACGCAATTTTTATCTATCTCGTCCAAAACGAAAATCATATCGATTAATTTATTTTTCAAACAATTTATTTTAAGTCCAAAAACTGGAGAATAAGTAAAAACATTTGACTATAAAGCAAATTTAATTTAACTCCTAATGTCATCCAGTCAGTGATATTAGTTTCATTTTTTTTTTATATTCACCTCGTTATTATGTAAATTAGAACTTATTTCAGATTAAAATATAAAAAGTAGAAAAACCAAGATATTTGTTTATGTTTTTACTATCAAATTTATTCTCCAGTTTTTATAGATTTAAATGAATGATTATAAAAGTAAATTAATAAATATGATTTTAGTTTTGAACGAGGCAGATAAAAATCTCGATAAAAATTTCCCCTTTTGCATGGCCACCTCACTATTATGTAAATTACATATAACTTATTTAAGATTAGAATATAAAAACCAGGAAAACAAAGATGTTTCGAAAACTATCAGAGATAGGTATAGGAGGATATACAAGGTGTTCCATTTAAAAAAAGTGAGATTTTTAATATGAAGTTTTGTATCTTTGGATCTAGAAAAAAATACTCTGTAAGCTATTTTTTTAATGTTTTATAGTGGATGTATTTATTTGACTTTTACTTAACCCATTAACTATACAGGGCGTGGCTATTATGTATGTAAGAAAAATGAGTTGTATATTTTTAGGGCATTTTCCAACTCATGTTGGAAGGCGCTATTATGGCCACTTTCTCCGTCCGCCCGAGGCCTTAACTACTACAGTTCTCAAGATATGTAGTTCGTTCTTCTTTTTGCATTCAGAAGCTTATCTCTCTGGCACCTCGACCAAGAAAAATCTTTACGATTAATTGCGCATGCGTAATGAGTGTTTCTTTGAAATTTTAACCACAGATGCTTCCAGAAAGACAAGCATAACGCATATTGTAAAAATTAGATGTGCGCATTCACGCATGCATGTTATTTATAGATATTTGTTTGAAATTTTAACCAAAGATTCTTCTAGTAAAGGCAAACATATCGCATATTTTAAACGGTTAAACGGTGTGCGTATGCACACATTGTGCAATGCTAAGTTCCTTATTTATAAGAATATTTATGCTGTAACTTATTTTCCTTTGTGTAGACCAGTGTTTTTCAACCTGTGGGTCGCGACCCCTAGGGGGGTCGCGAAACTTTATTAGGGGGGTCGCCGACAAAAGGAAAAAAGCAAGGTTCTTCGTTTCATCGTTCTCGCGGCTTCTTACAGAGTGTAGGTCTTAATAACAAATACGGGTACCAAATTAGAGAAAATCATACGTAGTCTTTTTTTTAAATTACTAACATTTTGTCGGTCCATGGCTCAAGGGGGTCGCTAGAAATTTTCAACCTGTAAAGGGGTCTCGTTTACAAAAAGGTTGAAAAACACTGCTATAGATCAATTAAATTGCTGTTTCACATTCCTTTTGCATGAGCGATCAGAGGCGGTGAGAATTCAAAATACTAAAATACAGCTTTATGAATATTAATGATTGTTATTGTTGCTCTTTACGTCGGGACAAAAAAGAGAAAAGTTTTGGTTTTTGTTCTTGTGCCAGCAACAACAATATTATTGCTCGACAGATCAAAATAATGTTAGAAAGTGTTACACTTCAAAAACGTAATAAGAGTCTCAATCTTATGGACACTGGAGAAAGCTAATCGAAACACTCGTTGGTATTGCCGAATGCTTCTATTTAAGAACCGATTCGGTCTACAAAAGAACCAATTAGTTGAGAATAAGGGGCTTAAACGCCCTTTTAATACAACCTGTTATAGAAGTTGATTAACGTTCGATAAAAACATACCTACATCTACCTAGCGGTTTTGAGTTATGATAACCGATATTAATAAACGGATATTATTGTAGGCGAGTTGATATCAGATGATTATGCATGCGCTAAGATTTTAGTTATCGAACCGCATATGAAGTTCGTTAGTTGATAAATAATTTCTTCCTCTCTTGTGGGTTCCGTTACACTGATATTGTTTTCTTCCCCCAAAGGGCGAGTAAGTAAATAAGATTGACCTAAATCGTAGCAAGCAAGTATTGAAAATAAATTTCAAACTATAATTTATAATTTTCAATTTAAACCACACATAGTTTCCAAATATTAAAACTAGCAAACTGTGAAAGTTGAAGAATTGAAAGATGCACAAAACAAAATAGTTATTTACATAAAAGTCAGGAAAATAATACATTACTGGTGAGGAAATATTGAATGACGAGGGCCCTTCGGGGCCGAGTACTTTAATTTCCGAGTCAAGTAGTGTCATTTTGGTGACGAGTTTTGTATTAAATTTTACGCGAAATTTCAATTTTTATATATATATTAATGTCAATCTGTCAGTGATGACAGGAGTCATTATAGACATTTACAAATGTCACAAATGCGGCCGGTAAAGTGACAGGTGCGGCCAGTAAAGTGACAAGCGGCAGGAAACGCACGCAACTAGACCATTGTCGCACACATTCAATCGTGACTCAACTGAACTGAAGGTAACATTTCAACAATGTGAGAGGAAAGGGCACCTCAAGCATGCTCAACGAAATTAACAGAACTTTTTATTAAGATTATGGAAAATGTGGGGCTTCCACCGCAAATTTGTTTTGTTGAAAACTCTTAATTAAAGTACCCTCTCCCAATTTTTATTAATTTCATAGTCGTAGCTCGGGATCCGAATATCGTGATGTACTTAACCGGAAAACGGTATACTTAATGAGTATAAAATATAGTCTAAAGCAAGCATTTACAATTGAAGATAACCACCACGGTACACTTGTAACCACTAATGATTAAATTGTGTTTGAGTATGAGGTAAGAGAGGAGAGTTTTTTTCCGATGTTTAGTATATGGCGATCTCGTAAACCGTAAGAGATACAAAGTCGCTTTAATGGGAAAAACTTGAAGAATTGTATGTAGATTAAGTTTCCCTTTCAGAGTTTCTTCTAACTGTACCGAAGTTATGGTCAACAAACCGAAAAATTTCATTTTCGAAAATGCGCTGGCGTTCATTTATTTCCAAAGATATCAACAAATAATTTTAACAAATCCTTAATGATTTTTTCTCAGCTTTCTAATGGTGCTAAAACAAAATCACAATCTACCTTGCATTTTTGCCTCGTAGTTTACAATGTATTTCGTATGGTAATAGTTCCATAGCCGTGTCGATGGTGACTATGCGAGACAATAAACGAATGAATCATAATCAGCCATGGAATTATTGCCATGTTACGATTTACGAGATCCCCACACCCATCGGAAAAAACTCAAAATATGTTTGATCACCAGGCCTGTGCTGCAGGTATTCCAGTGGCGTATCAAACTTGCGTTTTCTAAATGGAACACCTCATATTTTATTACTGATTTGGATAGTACTTATTTTTGTACGTAACATGCTATACCCCTAATGTTAACGATTTTGCTGGTATAGCCTTTTTTCCTCGACATTGGACAGTTTTTTGAATTTTTTTTAAAGACACTAAATCACGACGGCGACTACGTTTTGATTTGAGGCGCAGATCAAAACCTCTTCCACTGTTACAAATTTTTTTAGGTACCTTATCGAAAAGATAAAATTTTGTTTGACCTTTGCTGCCAAATGACATATTCTTTAAAAATCGATGGCACCCTCCTCAACAAATAGCTTTGGATAGCCAAAACTATAAAAATAATCTGATACCATGACACATTCCATTAGAAAATATCAAAGAACATACAAGTCGAAACGCCAATTTGTAAAAAAAGTTTTTTTCCGAACCCAAGTCTCCCATGATGAAACAAAAGATGTTTAATTGTTACAATTAACAGTAAAGTGTCAGCAGTTGCATCATTGCTTTTTTTTCAACGTTGCGATTTCAGGTTGCGGTTATGTCACCAAAAGAAGGGTCATCATTTCGAACATTTATTTGAAGTTGATAGATTCGCTAACGCCTTTGTTCGTCTGTCATTTGAGTTCAAAAAAGAACGTTCTTCTACAAATTGGCGTTTCTACTGGGTTTTTCTCTGAAATTTCTTATGGAATGGATAGCTTGTATCAGTGGAAATTGTGCAGGATCGGCTATCCAGAGGTATAATTTGTCTATGAGCGTGTCATTTGAATTTTAAAAAAATATGACATTTGGCAAAGGTCAATCAAAAATTGAATTTTTCGATAAAGTACCTAAAAAACACATGTAACATATAACACTGGAGAAGGTCCTGGTCCTGGTCTGTGCCTCAATGCAAAACTTGTCGGAGCCGGAGCGATTTGGTACCTACCTTTCAAGTACTTTCCCAATCTGCAATTAAATATGTGGTGTTCCATTTTAAAAACACAAGTTTGATGCGCCTATGAAATACAGCACGCCCCTGGCGATCAAAAACATTGTAGAGACATCGCGACGGTAATTGTGTACAATTTTGCTCTACGACCTGTTTCGGTGTCTTTTACGGTAAAGGCCGAGGGGTCCCAAATGCTACACCTCGTGCTACACCCTGTATAAAATCCATAGAGTTCTACGTTGATAATATGTACATTTGTACATGTCGTAGGCATTTTGTAAAATCCGTCATTTTATAAAATGCCTAATCATTTCGTGAAACGCTAATAATTTTACGTGTGGGTTAGTTTTCCTTGCCCTTCTAGATCGATAAGGGGCACCTTTTATCGCTCTCGAAGGGAACCCCATTGTGCCACAGTTTGCCTGCGTTTTGTAAACTGCCTAGGCATTTTATAAAATGACGGATAAACGTATTTTCGCTTTAATTTAATATAACGTATGAAACAACATTTTTAAAATTTTAGGCTGCCATGCTGGAATATAGGTAGTACCTACACATATTCATTTCCAGCATAATACGAATAAAAATTGCGCATATTCTACCTGTAAATTAGATATTGTTTACAAATGAGTAATGATATTGGTATAAGGCAGTGTTTTTCAACCTTGTTCGTCGTCGTGTTAACTGCCCCGATTTCTATATACTAACAGACAATTTTTATGTACCTACTTTAACGGTTTATGCAGGCATAGAAGACATACAGACAGAAACACATTGATTTTTATTTAATTAGATAAAGTAATAACCATTATACAGAGTCAATTTTCTTCTTCTCTATCAATGCATTTGACTCTTTCCTAAATCAAATTGGGGTTTAAATTAAAAACTTGGATGTGGATCTCTCTGGTACAAAATGAACACTAAAACTGAGGTTCATGTTTGAGTTTTCAATAACCATAATATAGCCTCGCATATAGCGAAATGTTAAAAATTAATTTTTTGGTATAACTTTTTTAGTAGTGAACGCACAAAAATTCCTTCCTTGGTGCAAACTTCGATACCATAGCGAACCAAGGATTGAAAAAAGTACAATAGTTCTTAAGATAAAGATCTAGTTGCGACACAGCCGTAGGGCTAAGGACGGACAGACAGACGGACAAAATGGTCATAGTAGCGCATTTTTTTATTTTTGTCGAAATATCCTAGGTTGGCGAAAGCTCACTCTACAGCTTTACAAATACGCATTGAAGCAAATGGACCCTGTATGTTTATGATGTAGCTTGTAATTATTATACAGGGTCCTGCAACAGTGCGTCGGTATTTCTACTACTTTTATTAAGAATTATTTATGTTGCACTTTTTCCCAGGCTATAATTTATTTTTACTGCACTATGTAAAATCAATGGAGCTGTAATTCAAACCTTCTCTGGGATACAGCATTTACTTTCAAATATCAAAAGGGCAGACGCAACGCTGACATAAGGTAAAACGTAATGAATTCAATGTAGCGTTTGACAGCCAAAGCGTATCAATTTTCCGCATTTGAAAGAGATCTTAAGAATTTTTTTAGACACGTCGAGGAACTATTGTATACGTTAACGTTAAATTTTCTCTTCTGCAAGCATATAAATCTTTTTCATTCCAGCTAGAAATGAATAAATTTTAATTCAACTGTAAGTAATGCATTAAATTTCCGGTTTGGTATTAGACACTGCGGTATCACTTATTGGTACATTAAACTGTATTATTACTGACTTTCTAGTATCTCATTTGAGAATATTAGCTCCATCAAGTTAGCCGCCGCAATGATGTAGTGCTAGTGTTGTGCTAAATTGTGCTGATCCAATTTTAATTTGTGCTGATCTAGGAAATCAGTTTTCCTTGAAGTGAAATGCAGAGGCTAATTTCTCTCAGCCCCCATGTTTTTTACAAATATGAAATCAGTAATAATGGCACTGAATTGTGCTGGATGCTTGTTGGATTGTGCCGTTCAAATTTTCGAAAATAGTCTTATGGTACCCCATATCCTGCACTTAAATGTCGATGATCATCTTTGACTCTCAGTCTACGTAGTTTTTAAAAGACAAGTGAGATGTGAGGAAAAAACGAATTAAAAATGCATTAAAGTCAGGAAAATGACACATTACTACAAGTAGGGTCATTTTATTGACAAGTTTTATATTAAATTTTACCCGAATTCGAAACTTTTGATTAATGCCACTCTGTCATTGATGGCAGGAGTCATTATAGACATTAATCAATATTACAGGTGCGGCAGGAAAAGTGACAAGTGCGGCCGGTGAAGTGACAGGCGGCAGGTAAAGTATACTGGTCTGCCTCTGTCATGGAAACTAACATTTCCCTGACATAAAGTAGGCATCAAAATGAAGGTTTTATGACGATTTCGGGTAAACTAAAATTTCCTGACATAAAAAGGGATGAAAATGAAGGTTTTGGGTAAAATATTTTACTCTTGTAACAGAGAGTTGCTTGACAAACGAGCTACTATGGTTGTCTCATATGACCTTTTCTTCAATCTTTCATCATTTTTTATAAGACTAAACGATTTTTGGAAAATTACATTTCCAGATTGAATGTTAGAGAAAAAGGTCATGCAAATCATATCCTGAATCGTATTTTTATATACAATCAACTGTTTACTATTTAGTAGTGGAACCACTACCAGTTTTTTTGCGAATGATGCCGGAATTTCCCAAACGTTAATGGACATTCCGAAGGTTGTCAAAATCTTGTGTGAAGTTTCTCATCGAATTAACGTGGGTTTTACCTCCAACCGGTGGGATAGTCTATTGGTAATTACTTACACACAGTAAGCATAGTATTGTAACTTGCGAAGGTTAATTGGTTGCTTCATTGGGAAACCTAAGCAATTACAGGTAACGGTTTGCACAAGGAGAAAGTTGCCAAATGTTTATCTCGTATAATGCGTGTAGGGGATTTTCACGTTTCATAGGGGTTCGCGGTTGCGAAATCGTTAATACAAATACAGAGCGGCTTGTTCATGCTAAATCCTATCACGTTCAAAAATTACCTTAATTAAACTTTGAAATTGCACCGTGGAAATTTAATGGCATTTTTAAATTAGAGCGAATCCGGTCCGATACACTTACGTAGGTATTTCGGATTATATAATGATACGGCGGAAACGAGCGTAAATGAAGGTTTTCACTTAACTGCTAGTAGGTCACGGTTAAATTAATACATCACTAATTATGTCACACGCGACTATCAACAATTATATCGCTCGGGATTACGCTTTAAATCGGTAACGTACGATCCAATTAAAAATAAAGGCAAAAAGGCCGAAACTCAATTTGAAAGTTTCAACAGGGTATACGCGCGTGACATAATTAGATTTTCGTTTCGATTGTATTCCGTAACGAGTTTCGTCGGCGATTGTTACTAATTCGCAACGTTTCGACTTTTCCAAATTTTTCTCGTATATATCAAATTTAAACCGCGCCGCGTCAACCTGTTGAATGTGTTATTATATGATATTTTGGCCGCGTTCCAATCACAGTTTCTACGCACGTGATTCCGCAATTAACCTACGTCCAATACAATTAATTCGCCATGGCGCGGGTAAAAATAAATGGGGACAATATTTAAAAACTTGTCGCAGTTACACAAGCCCTTAAACGAATCGCATAAAAAAGTGTATAAGAAACCTGAGACTTATATCTGACGGGATTACTTGGGCCGCATCCAAAAGATAAAACAGAAATCAATAAATAGTAATTTTAGCGCGTACGAGAGCTTGGGATTTTTTACTTCACGACATCAAATGTCTACAAAAGGGTAGATTTGCATGTTCGTGTAAATCAAATCATTTTATTGTTTTTTTTTGTGGTAGAGCACGCATAGTGTTGCGACAGTGCGACTAATCGTGTCCTCATTTTCCACATTTATGACCAATCTTGTCTTCATTTATCGTGCTTTACACGGCACACAAATCTAGTACGTTCGATTAGTGTAGATCAATCTAACTTGGATACTCAAATCATTGATGCATCAGCACCAAAAATAATCTAGTCAGAACACTTTTTATTAGCACGTTTATGTTTGCATTTCATTCATTCTGTATGTTTTCTTAGGGAACTGAATCCGTACTTTAAACATTTTCGCATATTTCTTGCATATAATTCGGAGATTATCATCTTTTTGTCAATGACTCTCAATTACGAATTGAAGTACGTATCTACACATTTCACTGTTTGGTTTTTCTGACGAAGATTCCATTTCCATTCTGAGGAGGCTGCTCTTGCAGCAAACAAAGCAGAAAGGCAAGAAGAGATCAGGCACAACTCGAACTTGGGCAGCTCGAGATCGAGGAAAAGTATGGAATACCTGCTTGACGGATTGGATCAACAGGTTGAGAGAGACATTGGACTACCAGTGGGTAAAGTGCAGTGTGGTGATTGGATTAAGCGTGGTGCCGAGTCAGCTACAACAGAGTGGGTTTCTACCACGCAAAATTATGGGCCGACCACGAAAAATGACTTTAGAAGTTACTGTACCAACCCCTATTTCTTACCAACCACCAAGACAAGAGTGCCTGAGTATCACCACGCGTATATTCACTCACAGGCAGTCCATGAAGAGAGACACGCCTGTCTTCTCTGGTTCATTGAGCAGTTCAAATTTTTCGTGGGTCAAATTCATTGGACAGAAAGGAACCGCAATCCTAGTTAAACTTGGAAATGTCCGGAGATAAGTTCTTTCATCTCGAGGGCATGAAGTCAGTAATAGATCTGTGCATCTGTTCCTAATGCATCACAATCGTTGACCACATTTGCACAAAATGAACTTGTCTAAGAGGATGAGTGAGTCACAAATCCTGATAGGATGATATAATAATAGTAGACTTGACTCGGGACGTTAGGAAACAGGTTTGCTCTGGCGCGATGAAAACGTTTGTCTTTCTGAAAGCACAGAGTGCATTTGGGCAAAGTATGGTATGAACGGCAAATAAAATGAATGAGCTTGGACGCGGCCGTAAAGAACTCTGGTGGATTTTGATGCGATTCAGGGAGAGAAATGTTGCCGTCACGGCTAATCAAAGAAATAGGTCCTCATTCGAGACGAACACAGAGATGCGCAAAGCTTCCTCTTGGGGCAGATGAATTTGGAGCCACCAGTTCATCACCTTCTGCACTTTACACTCGAAACAGAAATGCAGAAGAATTTGAGAAGGATCACTCAAGAGTAGTTACAGCCATCATTCATTCATTCATGGGGGGGCATTATGAAAGCACCCAATGGAATTGAAATTTAACTCTACGCATTTCTGGGCCGATTTATGGACTGTACTTAGTCGGCTCGGATCGGAGATAAGCCAATACGAAGTATTTGGGGCTAATCGACTTCTCGAGCAAAATGTTTCCAATGATTGGCACTGAGTTCCGACTTTCGAAAATGTAGCTGATGATGGAACGCGAGATGGGATGCCAAATGATTTTAGTTCTCAGTCTAGATGACTGGAGGGCCCAGAATTTCTTGTATCATTGACCAAACAGTGGCCAAAGGAACGTATGGTTAAGAAGATCATTCTTGACTAATAATTAGAGGTGAAAAGGGCAGTGGTCATGATGGTAAAGTTTCGTTCTAATCAGAAGGTTCTCAAAGTACATTCGGTGCTTGAGTACCATGGCTGTGATTATGAAATATGGAAAGATACACAGGATGAAAGGAATATTTAGTCTAGATTCAAGTTTGAATCTCAGGAGTTGGAAAGGTCCGAGAGTTGGCTGATGGGGAATGTTCCCTACTGAGTACCAGGCTCCGGAAGACGAATAGAAGATTCCTCTTCGTCAGCCCAGTCCTTGTTTGGATGAAGGTTCATGGACGGATGGGGCGTTCACTTGACATTTGGTACGAGGGGAAATTCCCAATAATACTGGATCCTAAACACCCTTGGACACAACTCCTTCTCCAATATCATCACGAGCGAGTGGGACACATTGAAGTAGAGCGTCTTCTCAAAGATTTGCGTTCAAAGTTTTGTGTACTCTGGGCGCGTACGCTGGAATATATGGTGCAATGCTTCGGAGGAACTCAATAAAGTTATTCTTCAGTTGGATAAGAAGGTTGTACTGAAAACCGTAATTGCGGAAGTGAGATACTCTATTAACAGCCGAAATTGTTTCCTGGAAAAGATGTGATAGTAAAGGTAGTGAACGTCCAAGCTTCTAGTCGAATATACCTCGGCCAGATATAAGCTTTCCAAACTCATACGCCTAAAGTGGTACCTATATCCTCAGATAAAAGGATTCTCTATAGAAAAACCCAAGATCCATCATGGAAAACCCAAAAAAATCATATCTCAGTTTCAGCGAAACACAATCACTTTTTTGTAATAATGCTATATACCTAATCAAACAAGAAATGTAACGTGTGCCTTCCCGAATATCGAATAATCTACTAATAGTTTTGAAAGGGCTCGTATGAATTGATGACACACATATGCGATAGAGTATAGATACAAAATATTTTCCAAAGTAAACCGCGGGCTTTATTTGTAACAATTTTAATTCCAAATGTAGGATTTAAAATTCGAAATAAGATCAAAATATTTTATCGAAGCTCAGTGTTTAATTATAAATGGAAACATAATGGTTTCCTACTCATTCGCGTAACCGCATTTCCGTTGCGGTTACTTAATGTATTAAATTCCCGCTGGTTCTGAAATGTGACTAATTGCGGCCGTTTATATTTTTTCTTAATACATTACTAGTATTAGGTAAAATTTGAAATCACAATTTATGGGAGTTTTTTTCTAAAGTACGCTCTCTAAGCTAAGTTTTTAGAAGCGACGTATGGTAATCACATAACACGTTGGTTTTCAAAAAATAGTATTTATAAGCCCAATGTAAAACAAAGAATTTCATAAAACCCAAATTCCACGCGCTTTAATTATAATCAAAATCCAAGCGATCATGGCGATTTAGCTTTCACTCAACGCTATAGTGCAAGTGAAGCGAACGGTGAAGGTCCAGAAAAATTTACGAAAAACGACAGTTGACTAAATTCTGGGAGAGGCGGCTAGACCAGGTATAATCAAGAAGGATACAATTTTTTTGAGCCCGTAAAGTTGAGCCCTTCCTCGATTTCACGATTTTCGAAAAAAAAAACCTCTTTCAATCTATTTTTATTGTCGTACAGGGCTGCTCGTATAAGGACTTATATTTTAATAATCAGAAATAAAAAGTATTATTCCAATAGAAAAATTTCAAGAAAATCGCGATAAACTGGGAAAACAGTTTTAAGATATACAATTGTTTTTGACATGATAAATAGCTTTTTTGTGCAACTAAGAACGTAGGTACCTATTGGTTCCGGGCTAATAAAAATTTTTCGAAATCTGTCTTCTCTCTTCTCTTTAATGTTGCTAAAATATTTTCTTTTGTTTCCTTGTGCTCAACTGTTTCAATTAAAACTTAAATCTTTATTATTTTTTTTTCTGCATTTCACCTCAGTAAAAGCAATTCGAAATAAAATAGAATTCTTTTGCTTCCTGAACTTTACTTGCTCTTCTTCCTGTTTTTCTACAACAGATGCGATTGGGCTGGGCCTATTGATTGTTAATTTTCAGGAATTACGAATAAAAGCGTCATGAAGTTTATTCCAAGTGTTATATCTCAAATAATTTCTTGATTTGGCCGAGAGAACTAACTTTTCTATTCAAGATTTTTCAGGTTTTGCAACAGACCGGCCGCAATTGGATCAGCTGTAAAATAGGCAGGGAGAAGGGTCAGTGAAAGAAAACAAATTGTTCAGGAAGCAAAGGAATTCGATTTTACTTCGAATTGCTTTTATTACGGTAAAAATGCAGTAAAAAGCAATAATAAAGGTGTTTTAAGTAAAGCAGTTGAGCACAAGAAAAAAAAAAGCATATTAGCATATTCCTTACATAGTCTGCACTTTTCTTCCTTCCATCTTTACCCGGTCCTGTTTTCATTTCCGCATCTAAATCTTGCAATGGTTTTTATATTTTTGTTGTTCTTCTGTAGATATTTTGGCAAGTGTAATGTTTTTATTTCTTTGTGCGAGATATTGTAGGTGCTGTTTTCTATTCCATTGATTTCGTATTGTAATTGGTTGTCTTTGTCTCTCTCCTTCATAATCATTGGTATATTTACTCCCTCTCACTTTAATCTTTCCGCCTCATCTTCTGCATACCCATTCCTTTGGAAATATCTTCTTCTTTCTTCTGTCCACTTTGCCTTTTTGGTCTTCTTCTCTCCTTGAGAGTTTCTTTTAGTAACCCGTTTTCTCCTCTTTTTATGTTTTCTTCGTATTTCAACTGGTCTATATCCCGCTTCTATCCTCATCTTATCTTCTTTGGTTTCCTCCAGAAGTATGTACGTTGGGGTATCTCATACCAATCCTAGGATCCATTTCAGGTATTTGTTTTGTATCCGCTCGATGTCCTCTATCTCCTTCCACCCCCATATTTCTGCCCCGTACATCACTGTGCTTTTGATCAGGTAGTCGAACATCATTTTCTTGATTCTATAGTTGGTTTTGAATTTTCTTTCTGCTATGCTCCATATCTGCGGTATTAATCCATTTGCTTTTTTCTTTATTTGTCTTATGTGAGCCCTTGGACCTCCGTTTTTCATTAGTGTGTACCCAAGGTATTTAAATTCCGGAACTTCTATTTCTCTTCCTTCGATTTTCCACGATGTCTCGTCCTTATTCTTCTTTCTTCCTTTTGTAAAAACCATTATTTTTGATTTTTTTGTGTTTATTATGAATTTCTTTCTTCTTGCGTGCCTTTCTAACTGTGTGATCATTTCCTTCATTTCTGATTGCTTTGTTGCAAGGAGCACCATATCATCCGCGTATGTTAATGACCATATCTTTTGTCCTCCAATTTTTATTCCTCCTGCTTGCTCTCTTAATGCTTCTTCCAAGTCTTCCACATAAATGTTGAAAAGGGTTGCACTTAGCGGACATCCTTGCCTGACTCCATTTTCCGTCCAAAAATAGTCTGTGCGTTTGTTATTGACTTTAACTTTACTCTTTGTTTCTCTATAGATTTCTTTAATCCTTTCTATTGTGTCGCTGTCAATATTTTTCTTTTCCAAGCTCTTATATAATTCGTTCCTGTCTAGATTATCGAATGCTGCTTTTAGATCTATGAATAGGGCGTAGACTTTACCTCGTTATTTTTTTTCTTCATCCTTTCCTCTTTTTCCAATCTCCATTCTAGGTTTGTCTATTCTCTCCTCTAGTTCTCGTTTTTTTTCCATTCAAATAATATTTTATATTTTTGATTATTAAAATATAGTCTTTACAAAAATTTTACCACCCCGCGCAGTTTTGTACGAAAAAAAATAGATTGTTCGTCCCCTTCCAAGAGTTTTTTAGAAAACCGCGAAATATTTCGGAAACAGCTCAACTTTACGGTTTTACTTTACTTGCTCCCTTTTAATCACAAAATAAGCTATGTTTCCTCCACATTTCATAACCCCTACGATTTTTTTCGTGAAAATAAAAATAGAAAACGAAAAAAACAGTTTTTTCGGTTTTTCTCTGAAAATATAAGGTTATGTTAAAATAGTGCAGCTCCAAAGTTGTTTATTTTTTTATTCTCGATAAGTAACTTTTAAATTGAACATTTTCGCCTAAAATTAATAGTTTTGCCATAAATTGCAAAATATCACTTTCCACCCTTTTCAACCCCCGAGATTTCGCTGTTTCAACTATTTTTCCTCAATTTCTAATCATTTCACCTGCATGAAAAACCCGGTTTGCAGCGGTAACTAATTTTTTTGTCAAAAAATATTATATAGCCCGGACTATAAGATAATACCAGGTTTAAAAGCGGGAAAGAAAACAAGGCGAAGAACGGAAATGCAGAAAGAAGAGGATTAGAGAAGACTTATTCTTGTATCCATTATTATACGGGGTGAACATACAAGGTGACAATGGACCATACTTATTTTGATTTTTATTTGAGTTATGACGACACAATTTCGCTAGTATAGAGAGGGGGGAGGTGCTAAATGTGCAACAAAATTTGGAATGTGTAGGAAATGATAAATGTTTCAAAAATCTTGGAATTAAAAATATATACTCAGGTCGATAAAAAGAATTCAGTTATCATACATTTTTGAGAATTTGAGAATAGTGAGAACTGAAATTTTTGGAAAGTTACCCTAATTTTTTCTGCCTAATAAGATAGTATGAAAATAGGGAGTTTTCATTTAGGTACATACTATGTAATAGGCAAAATAATTGTGTAATGCATATAATACTGTGCAATACATGCGTAATGCATGTAATGGTTGTGGAATTAATGGAATTTTTATGTAATACTGTAATGTTTGGGACACAATGTTTTGATTCGGAAAATATACAAATGCGTTTTTATTAAGAATTAGTACGCATATCATCACCTAAACAAGGTTCAATATGTAATAGTGCCAAGTTTTTCTAACTTATAGCACTGATTATTACACGTAACGACAGTATGCGTCGAAACGTCGTTAATTGAAAGCCACAGTATTTTTGGACTTAAATATACAGCATCCTGTTAGTAATGTACAAACTAATGATACATTTATATAAATGTATTCACACAAAAAACTATATTCATAGCGCATTAAATTTAACCATTTGCGTTATCAAATTCTTAGTGTGAAAATCTAGCGGGTAACTTAACGCATTACAGTAGCGCCCGATTTCCTAATCTTAGTGAGAAAACGCTCGGCATAATTACTAGACAAACATCAATGCAGAATAAGTTGTCTCTAAAGCAAACAATAATTATAGTGTTAACACCAGTCAATTATTTTCGAAAAAAAAAGGTGTTTTACACTAAACGAGGTTAACTCTCGAACCATATTAAGATTGATAGAAATTAATTCCCTGCATTACTACCGTAGAGATGTGTCTAGAGAGACTTGTTAACCTCTCTATACTCTATCATTATTAAAGTGTTCCAAAAGTTTTAAGCTAGAGGCCTTGCGCAACCCTTATACCCCAACTATAATAATTATATACGTGACTTCGCCGCATTTGTTGTGTCTATTGAGAGCTTCCAAAGTGTATTAAGATGGGAATATAATTCCCTCCCTTTAATTGTGTTTGCCAAACTTTAGCAAAGACAAATAAAGCGTGGGCGTTGTTTTTGCACAACACGCGAGTTACAGTATTTCGAATTGCGGGCTTTCAATAAGCCCACGCTCATTTCAAATTTTGTTAATACTCGCTGTAAAAATACGAAAGGTTATTCGCTGCAAGCTACGAAATGTTGAAATCATTTTAAACCCGGAGAGAGAAAAGATTTGCGGAGGCGACGACGGCGTGGGATGGTAACAAAAGTTTTCAAGATGATTATCCTGTCGATTTTTTTGTTTGGACGAGTTCATCCATTGAGGCTGCCATTATTTCGTTCACTTTGCGAATTTTATAGTAGCGCACTGAATTACTTTCAATTGGTAACTCAATTTATGTTTGATTATTCTATTCTAGTGTCAGAGGTTTAACCATTTTATTGTAATTAAAATTATGCCAGAAAACTTGTATATAGTTAGAAACTTCATTAATTATTCAAAAGTTTTTACGATTTTACTTAAAGTAACCGCATTCAGTACACGTTCTAATTATACAGACGTTGTTCGGGAAATTATTTCTGCAATATTCAGCTCTGTGTACCTACTGAACTGAAGGTAATATCAATAAAAATTTAGAGGGATGAAGGAAACGTTGGGATCATAATATAATTTCACGTGCGATTGGTCGGAAACCTCATTATACGCTTAGGTACCAATAGGTGCACCAATTCAATTCAATTGGAAATTGATTAGGTTTGCAATTCAACGGATTTTGTCCTGCGAATCTCTCAAGATTTGCTTTGGTGGTGGTATGAGATACCAACAATCCTAGTTGTCAGCTCTTATCTTTCCTAGTACTAAGCTTAACAGTTAATTACTCGATGTCATTTAGCGTATTGGAACCGTGCAAAGTATGGACCAGCTCATATAAGCTATCACTAATTTTAATTGCGCTCCTTTCGATTCCGGGTTGAGGGGCAGCTGTCAAAATTTTAAAATTTTGGTTTTTCGTGGAATGGTCTGGCAGTGGTGTGGCATTGAGGCGAGGGGTTGCACCTTCCATTCGTAGAGGCAGTCGAACTCCTTGTTAAATCCCAAAAAGAGTACGTATTTTGGGCCAGGCTTGAGGTTCCAAGTGTCGCCAACTCAACGTGGTCCTCATTTGTTGGGGGTGATGTCCGGAGTTGCAGAATCCGTTCCGTAGTTAATGCAAGCGACGGTACTGTGGGTTAGGGTGTCTATGATGCTGTCCATTATTGTCATCAAGTCGTTGCTGAGATTCCAGATTTTGGTGCGCCCGAATTTAATAGACATGTCTCTTGGAGCGTTGCCGAAGAAATCAATTCCGCAGTGAAGGCCGCTCAGGCACTTGTTTATTCACGTATTACCTGAGAGAAAATAAACGGCTTTTGGTGGGAACCACAATTCAAATTTTGCTCGTTGTTTTTCAGTGAGTTTTGTGTACAAATCCTTAAGCTGCGATTACATTATCCGAACTGAATGTGTAATGTAGTACTGGTCCATGGCAGGGGAGTTGGCAACACTTTGGAAGCAAGATCTCGCAAATATTATCCTGCTTGTGCTGCTATGTGTCCAGGTCATCCTGCTTCAAATCTTAGATCAGCAGCACAATCCTTTCGAGAGATATTGAATTTTTGAAATTTTGTTGCTAACTTCCCTCTCGGTAACACTTTGGAAGCAGGATCCCCTAAACATTGTTGTTGACCGGCTTCGATTTTAGCTTCCATAACTTGTTGACCAACCTTTTTTTCAGCTTGACCGGCTTCGAATTTAGCTTTCGTTTGTTGACCGGCTTTCATTTCATGTTGACCGACTTTAATTTCAGCTTTCAGGGTGAGGCGGGAGGAATGGGAATGGGCCTAACTGTAATGGTGTAATCTATGCGCCTGGCAGTAGTCTCAGATCAAAATCCCGGCGCCGAATAGTCTCAAAGCCGAGTTACGGCAGAGCAAGGTCGCCGTCGTGGGTTTATAATGCCGTTAATTTTAAGTTTTCCATTTTTCTTGTTGACCACATGTATAGTTGACGCCCATTTGGAATACTCCACCTTCTTGTAGCATCCCTATGCGATTCTTGATTCAGTTTCCTGGGAATACATTTCTCTTGGTTTGCTTTTGTGCATCAGGTTTCAGGTGTAACGTTACAGGTGGGCCCTTTAGTAGACCAGTTTTGTTACCGAATACATCTTGATGTTTAGTTAATAGTTGACCCAAGTGCAGTTTTTAATATGGGGAAAGGGAGGGTGCTACCGTGGACACTGCGCGGATCTGCTCCGGTTCAGGAAAAGTAAGTGCAGAGAAATTAGTTTCAGAGCTGTAATGCTCCTATCGATCTCCCAGACGGTACGGTACATGTTGATTTACCGTATACTTACCGTTGGAAACTCTGGGAAAAAACTACGGGCAGAGCCACCCACCTTTCAAGTCGAAACGTCGGACGACTAAAACACATTAAAATACACGCACGATTAGGGAATGCAATCCCGCAGCAAAATCTCAATCCCGGTATTAGCGGGATCGTTAGATGTTAATCCCGCGGGATCCCGCAAAATTTTAAATAAATTGGCAAATAAGCAATTTTGTGCTTCTGTATTAAAATAAATCGGTAGTTATCACAATATTCAACAAAAAAGTACCTTCCTTAAAACCCAAAAAAAACTCACCTGTAAAGCACAAAAAGTGAACTTCAAAGTGCCTCAAAAATCATTTTACATTTTGAACGAAAACAGTTTAACAATTGTTTTAAAAATAACTTCTCCGTTATGCGTTTCATTAACAAAGTAAACAGAGTCGTCCCCTTGGTCGACACATTGCTCAGTCCCGCAAATCCCGCGGGATCCCGCTCCATTTATGTACGGGATTAATCCCGCAAAAATGATGCGGGATCCCGGTATTTCGCGATCCCGCGATCCCTGTATTGCATTCCCTAAGCCCACATTCTACATAGCGATCAAAAATTAGTGACCGTCTAGTCACTTTTGGAATTTTTGTTTACATGGGAAATCCTACTTAACTTGAACTTTCAAAGGCGACTCGACAGTCACTCATTCTTGATCGCCCGTTATAAGAAAATCTTTTTTCCCGGTCGATTTGAGACAATTTTTTTTTCGGGGCTCAAAAAAAGGCAGTGTATAACCTTCCTTCTTTACCAAAAATCGACTGCACCAAAATTTCTCGGGAAAACACTTTTTCTTATTAATTTTGGTGCGTAGAATCCAAAACAATTCGTACTTTTTCGATTAGACTCCTCAATCAAAGGTTATGGACTAGAAACCAATTTCGAAAGAAAATTCAAAGGGCTGTAACTTTTGAACTAGTAGCCCAATCTTGGAACTGTCTGAAATTATGGATTCTACAGGCCACATTCTATAAGAAAATTTTTTTCCGGGTCGATCTGAGACAATTTTTTTTCGGGGCTCAAAAAAAGGCAGTGTATGTATAACCTTCCTTTTTTACCAAAAATCGACTACACCAAAATTTCTCGGGAAAACACTTTTTCTTATTAATTTTGGTGCGTAGAATCCAAAACAATTCGTACTTTTTCGATCAGACTTCTCAATCAAAAGTTATAGACTAGAAACCAATTTCGAAAGAAAATTCAAAGGGCTGTAACTTTTGAACTAGTAGCCCAATCTTGGAACTGTTTGAAATTATGGATTCTACAGGCCACATTCTATAAGAAAATTTTTTTCCCGGTCGATCTGAGACAATTTTTTTTTCGGGGCTCAAAAAAAGGCAGTGTATAACCTTCCTTTTTTACCAAAAATCGACTACACCAAAATTTCTCGGGAAAACACTTTTTCTTATTAATTTTGGTGCGTAGAATCCAAAACAATTCGTACTTTTTCGATCAGACTTCTCAATCAAAAGTTATAGACTAGAAACCAATTTCGAAAGAAAATTCAAAGGGCTGTAACTTTTGAACTAGTAGCCCAATCTTGGAACTGTTTGAAATTATGGATTCTACAGGCCACATTCTATAAGAAAATCTTTTTTCCCGGTCGATCTGAGACAATTTTTTTTCGTGGCTCAAAAAAAGGCAGTGTATAAACCTTCCTTTTTTACCAAAAATCAACTGCACCAAAATTTCTCGGGAAAACACTTTTTCTTATTAATTTTGGTGCGTAGAATCTAAAACAATTCGTACTTTTTCGATAGACTTCTCAATCAAAAGTTATGGACTAGAAACGAATTTCGAAAGAAAATTCAAAGGGCTGTAACTTTTGAACTAGTAGCCAATCTTGGAACTGTTTGAAATTATGGATTCTACAGGCCACATTCTATAAGAAAATTTTTTTCCCGGTCGATCTGAGACAATTTTTTTTTCGGGGCTCAAAAAAAGGCAGTGTATAACCTTCCTTTTTTACCAAAAATCGACTGCACCAAAATTTCTCGGGAAAACACTTTTTCTTATTAATTTTGGTGCGTAGAATCCAAAACAATTCGTACTTTTTCGATCAGACTTCTCAATCAAAAGTTATAGACTAGAAACCAATTTCGAAAGAAAATTCAAAGGGCTGTAACTTTTGAACTAGTAGCCCAATCTTGGAACTGTTTGAAATTATGGATTCTACAGGCCACATTCTATAAGAAAATCTTTTTTCCCGGTCGATCTGAGACAATTTTTTTTCGTGGCTCAAAAAAAGGCAGTGCATAAACCTTCCTTTTTTACCAAAAATCAACTGCACCAAAATTTCTCGGGAAAACACTTTTTCTTATTAATTTTGGGGCGTAGAATCCAAAACGATTCGTACTTTTTCGATTAGACTTCTCAATCAAAAGTTATGGACTAGAAATCAATTTCGAAAAAAATTCAAAGGGCTGTAACTTTTGAACTAGTATCCCAATCTTGGAACTGTTTGAAATTATGGATTCTACAGGCCACAGGCACGATCAATTGAGAGAAAACAACTCGTAAAATAATAAATTGCATAAGAAACATCAAAATGGTGTGGCCTTCGTAAACATAAATTAATTTAACAGAAAAGGTACATGTTGTAATGCCAATAGCAGGTACTCATGTGAACGTCGATTATTGCTTAAGCAAAACATATCTTAAATAGAGGAAATGTTAATTAGAAGACCCCTTAATTTCTCGCACCGCCCGGCAGCGGGCCACGAGTAAGAAAGTAACAGATATAGTGAAGAATCAAACTGTATTAGGTACTTTCTTCACGGAATATTCAATCGAGCAGAGCAATATCACACTGATAATAAATTTTCCTCGTGAATACAAAATTAAATACTTAAACAACAAAATCATCTGTACAGTATTATAGCAAACAAACATGATTCACATAAACGGTATTCAAAACAAAAGCATCGAGTACGCCATGTGCAATAACAATAATATACTGTGATGTATAAATAATAACAAATTGTGACATGAAAGTCCATGATTAATAATTAGTACAAGAAAGAATAAAATTGGTTACTGTCTGTAAATACACCTTCAAAACACAACAAACAAAATAATCAATTAGAAAAACCGGCCTCCATTAACGCTATCTCTTCTTCTTCGTTAACCTACGTTTTTCTCTCCTAGCTTCGTTATGAAAAACCCCTAGTCTTCGGCATCTGCGCCAAACGGTCAAAATGGAAAACATAGCACATTTGATTATACCTATATCAATATGTATAGAGCGTTAGTTGCTGCTGTTGTCGCTGCTGCCTGGATCACATTGACAGTTTTGCCAATGCCTCTAGAAACTCGGTGGATTGTCACCACTTTTTTAAATTCTAAAATTTTGGGTTTATAGTTATTACTGATACCGATATGATATGATCATCATAATAATGAATGCATGTACATACGTTAAAAACACGAGGCGTAAGCCGAGTGGTTTTAGTTTCACAAGTTCATATTTTAAAGCCAATACATAGAAAGGTCTGCCGCGTGTATTATTTTTAAACAAATCCAATACATTACATAGCGCGCTGAAAGATTTTATTAGTGGCGTTGATTGAAGAAGTATCAAAAAAATTATTATTATAGTATTATTAATTATTATTAATAGCAGAACGCAATTGTTAGTCGAGCAGTATAGGAATTTCTATTTAAAGACTGAATCTGGCGATTAGGATGTATGTATAACCCAGTTGTGGGAAAACTATCTACATTGTATGAAAGTATATTAATAATAATATTCTGTAGTAGCATACGCATACCATACCATTAATCACAAATATGATATTTGTACGATCATAATTGTTCAATATAGGTTCTTCGCTTTTACAGTAATTTGCTACTTGCCTCTGAAAGTCATGCAAAATTGCAATATCGTTTAAGAGATGGGGGACTTTCTATCCGACGAAGTAATAAATCTTTGGCCTTACTTTTGAGCAAACGATACATAATAAACCTGCTAGACAACGTCAGTTTTTAAGTCATTCCTTACGCACCTCTATAATTTCTGAAATTTTTCAAAAAATTCACATACCTACTGAAGATGCTAGGAATGGCTTACGGCTACAAATCGTACAAAGTAATCTCACTGCATACAATGACATTATAAATGGAATCAAAGTAGTAAATTAACTCTGTAAAGAGTAAGTCGAATTGTAAAATTATTTATCATTAGCACGGACAAAGCAATTTTTGTTGAATTCTAATAAAGTAGTAGAACAAGCCCGAAACCAATTTATTATTAATGTAATGAGGATGCCAACAGATTTGACTTAAATTTTCGGCGTCTGCCCCTGTCATATGCCCACACATAAAATTATAATCTATGGTGTAAATTTCATTTGGTCATTTCATTTTTTTGGTAAATTTGTAACTCAAATATTCGTTTGGGATATAGAATTATGTGCTTTATCTCACACGTCGATACTGGCTCATAACAGAGTGGCTGACTTTGTTGACACTTAACGCCCTGTATAAACAATCAAGTTGTGTTACAAACTCCTTGGCAAATTACCTCAGTTTTCTATTTATTCACCGTTGGCGCTAGAGGTATTTTGTTTAAAGTTGCGGTAGGTGGGATGACGGTAGAAACTTAATTATTAAAAAGTTTCTGCGTTGTTATGACAGCTAACTTTAACTTCACAGATAATACTCAAGGGTGTGTACGAATTTCAGTCGACTGAAAATCAATCTAATCGCTAAAAAAACAATTTCGTACCTACCGAACCTAAACTAATACCAATACAAATTTAGAAAATAAATGGAGGAAATTTACGGATCATAATATAATTTCACGTACGATTGAACACAAATGTTGTCATCCCCCTTGTTCCTTATTTATACGTCAATTCATTATTTACACCCTGACTGATTTTATCGCAAATGGGATTCTGTTTTTGTATTAAATCCAAGGTAAAAATACTTTATTAATTGTATGTAGGATGTGAGTGGTTCCGTGGTTATGGAAAAGAGCACCCTTACAAGTACTAGGTTTAAATTAAGGTTGAACTGAAACCATAAGTAAAGATGTCGTCGGGTGAGTTTTCCACATAATTTATGTCATAGGGGGTAGTATACGGACTATTCTATTAGACACATTTAATTATCCTAATGGTGTTGGTCGACAAATTATACAAAATACCATCGCGGCTGATTGTCACTGCATAGTACTCGTCGGGCTTCTTTGACCTAGTGCTATTAATTCAGCGTTCAGTATTGATTTTTCCGTCTGCTTTACATTTTAATAACGCATTTGTGCTTACTTTCATTTATTATATGAAAGGCAGAAAAGCACAGTTTTTTAATAAATTCTAACACAGATTTCAGTATACAGTACTTTAATCACTGAACAAGTTTTAGAAAATACTAAAAACTTGTTGGGTCAGAAGCAACCCTGAAAATCCGTCTTGCGCAGGAGAAGATTTGGCAAATAACGTTTTGTGCTACCCAAAATCCGCTGGAATCATCAGGCAGAACGTAAAAAGCGATATGTATGTCATCTTCTGTTGCTAAGTCCTCCTGATAGGGTCCAGTGGAAGCATTTACAGGAAATGTCAATGGATTTCTTAAGCGATTTGGTTACTGGGGTTACTGCTTAGAAGTATAGGAAAGTAGAAGTCGTAAGGAAAAAAAATTTAATTACCTGATTTTTATTTGCAATGAACTAAAAATAAATTTATAACAGTCTTGAAATGGATTAATTTATAATAGCTAATTATTATTTATCACTCTGTGATGGAACTAAGTCGAAATACAATTTGATTTACTTATATAGCAAGCTAAATCTTTTTATAATGTTCTCCGAGTGATCCCGAACGCTTCTCAATGTTCTGGAACAAGCACGTCATATTTCCCGAAAAGAATGCGCCACATCCGCCTTAGTTTCTTATCGCCGATTACTAATCTTTCGGGTCCATCGAGATTTCTAGAATATTCGCTACAGTATTACCGGTAGTGGCCAATAGAAAATGTGTGAGATGTTTTTAGTTTTGTACTATGCTGTAACAGTCTCATCACTTCAATTAGTTTCCCTAAACTTAAAATTTTAAGGGATTGATGGAATTTCTCTGCGCACTTGGATATTATAACGCGAAACTGAACACTTGGAAAATTCAATAGTTCCGATAAACCTTTGCATAATAAAACACGGAATAATTGACAGTTATACAGACATTTGAAAAGGGGTTGTTTTGTGATAGGACAACAGTTAAATAACGCTTCCAACTCAGCGTGAAACTTTGACGTTCAAATCCCAATCACAAACATGCGCCGTTTCCCCCATTCAAGTGTATTGAACTTGTGCATTTTGCAACTAATTTATGCAATCCTAAAATAAATGAATAAAAAGAGACCTTTGCATAAGTTAAATTTTTATTACCGTTGGAAAATATGTAGATGAGGGTTTAATAATCTACCTATAATGAATATGTATTGTTATTCTAGATGACTGAATTCTTTAAATAATACTATGTTTTGTTTTCAGGGGATTCGGTAAACAAGGGTTCCAGTGCCAAGGTACGTAAATATGCAGTTTTTCTTACTTTACCTTAAAGTAACGGTTCGCATTTGATACCCGCTACAGACGATATTGCGTAAATATTAAATTTGAATGGCATTTAATTTTCATAAAATTGTCATTCAGTTTCGGTACTTTCATTCGTAAACTTACAGTGTCGAATTTTAATGGAAAACGTTGCTTAATTAAACAAGAATTGTAATATCAAGAGAACGACAGCAAAAAAACAGCCAGAGAATCTTCATTCATACGGATTTTCTCAGAATTCTTTGTTCAAATCACTCGTTTTACAACTCGGAAATTAACGTGTTGCTAGAATTTATGAAAATAGCAGTTTCCACTAGTAATATTATTATTGAAACCAACGCTTCGGAACAAAGTATCGTCCCACGCACCCCTGTGGGTGATAGCATCAAATGAGCTTTCAAAAGGAAAATTAAATCGCGAGGTTGCAACGCAATGCTGGGGGTGATATTTATTTATGAAAATCTAAATTGAATTTTTTGGATTCCTTATACGAGATGTGACACTAAACGCCAGTTTTTGTCTTAGTTTCGACAGTTAATTTCCATGGAAACAAAATGTATACACATCGATAAGTTTAACCGAGACCGTTCCTTAATCAACCTATATTATACTAAAGTCAAAATGGCCGTTGTGCAGAGTTTATTATTAGGAGCTTCAGTGGATTTTCCTGGCAGAAAACCCAAAGTGTTACATATTCTAAACCCTATTAGTCCAGGTTATTAAATATTTTTTTACAAAAAAAATTAGTTACCGATTCAAACCGGGTTTTTCATGCTGGTGAATTGATTAGAAATTGAGGAAAAATAATTAAAACAGCTGAATTTTTCCGCGAGTGAAATCACGAGGGTTGAAAGGGGTGGAAACTGGTATTTTGCAATTTGTGGCAAAAATATTAATTTTAGGCGAAAATGTTCAATATAACAGTTATATAGAACATTTTCGCCTAAAATTAATATTGACTAGCTATAAAACAGGCAGGAAGAAGAGTCAGTGAACCTTGAACAAGAGGTGGTTTTTTCAGAAATCGTCAGATCTCGGAAGCGGTTCAACTTTACGGGCCCAAAAAAATTGTCTCCTTTTTTATCACAAAACACTCCAAATTTCAAACCACTACGACTTTTTTTCGTAAAAATAAGAATAAAAATAAAAAAAAGGTTTTTCCGGTTTTTCTAGGAAAATTGGAGGTTATGTGTAAATAGCGCAGATACAAGAGTTGTTCATTTTTTTAAATTCTATATAACTGTTATATTGAACATTTTCGTCTAAAACTAATAGTTTTGCCACAATTTGCAAAACACCACTTTTCACCCCTTTCAAGCCTCGGGATTTCACCACGCAAAAATTCAGCTGTTTTAATTATTTTTTCCCAATTTCTAATCATTTCACCTGCCCGAAAAACCCAGTTTCGCCCGGTAACTAATTTTTCTTGAAAATAAATTATTTCAGAGCTATTTAGCCTGGACTATACCTATTAATTTAGTATATTTCAAGATGTTGTCCCGTCGTTTAAATTAATGATCGACAACATTGAATACTTGTGTTTCTGTTGCAAATAACAACAACACTTCTCGTATTTTATTTAAAAAAAAGTACATATGTCACATTATTAACATGACAGCATAATACTTGCGCCTTCTCTCTAATTAAAATTAGAATATCAAAAAACCATAGAATCATTAACAATATTAACATTCACTGACATGCCTCCCACCTTGAAAGCGGACAGTTTAAAAAAATTACAAAATAAAAAAAGGACTTAGTTAAGCACATCATTTAAATCAGTAGGTAAAATTGCGCCCCCTTCCCTTTGTTGCAGAATTCTCACGATTTTTTTACAATGTTAAAATTCGTATCCTAAACTAATGAAAATTAAATACGTAGTCTTTAATTGAAGTAATTGACATTATTTATTTAAGGTGCCAGGGGGTCGCCAGAATTTTTCAACTTGCAAAGGGGTCGCGTGTTCAAAAAGGTAGAAAAACGCTGGTCTAATTCAACCTCGTCTGTCGATAATTAGATCAACGTTGTATTTCTTCAAATTAACTTTTGACTATATGCAATGCTTCTGATCTATCTTTTATTTGAATTACATCGGCTTGCTGAATGTTGTTTAATTCCCGCACAGCTTCCAGATAATTTAATAATTTAAATAAAGCCTCGTTTTTTAATTAGGTCGTTCCTTTTTTGCAAAATTAGAAATAAAGAAAGACAAAAACGGAAACTCACAACACTCACGTTTACTATAATCAGCAAATAGCAATTTTTCGTAGCGGATAGCAATGGAACACTTCAACACTTCTTGTATTTTGATAAAAAAGTACATATGTCAAATTATTAACATGACAGCATAATACTTGCGCCTTTTCTCTAATTAAAATTAGATATCAAAAAACCATAGAAACATTAACAATATAATATTGGTCCATAGGCTGTTAATTTCAATATTGCATGAAATATACAGCTTCCTCAGAACATTTTTCAACTTCAATATCCATACTGTCAATTTATTATGAGGATGTCACATCTATAATTGTATGTAAATAGAAAAACCTATAATTTATCCCCTTCGTGCCGCTAAAGCGGAACGGATTCTTCGACATAGAATTTAAACATTGGAAAAATATGTCGCGCATCTCGCCCTTCTGAGTTTCAAATTGACTGAGCGCGTTGATGATCGGTACCTAACTCGATTCCTGATCGAATTATATCTCATCGTATCGCGGGACTTTCATGACTAATGATGTTTTGTCACCGAACCCTATTACTTTCAGTAAATCCAATTGACGGCTTCAATTTAAAGAGAGGACCGCGGATAGATTAACTATTAACTGTGATCGCTCAATTCAAAACGCAATCTAACCGGTTACTTACAGCTCATCGTGCCTCTCCTCCGACGTCTCCATCGGCGACGTTGACCCACAAATTAGTTTTAAAAAGTAAAAGTCCAATTTGGAGGTGGCAACCGTATGATATAATAAACGTTGCTTGTTGAATTTGACCTTAATTCGTAGAATGTGGTATGATGAGAAATTTGCTTATTCTAAAATGTCAATAGTTGAGGTTACGTAAAGCAATGGGTTAAATCACTTTTATCTTCCTTATCCCAGTTCCTGCGAACACGTATGACTATTATCGTTAAACAATTTTTATTTAAACTATTATCATTTCTCTTTTATTTACTTGAACATAATTTATTTAAATTTAGTGCATATAGTGTCGGTTGGGGCACTAGTCCGTATATTGTGTCAGTATTTATTCCGGACTGTTCATTTTTTTACGAAAACCTTTGTTTAATTACAAGCGATAAAAACCCACGAGACATTCATCAAAGTATCGAACTTCCGTTTCCTGTTTCAAGCGACACAATGGAGCATATCTGAAATAATATGCAACGACTTTGACATTGTCCTCGGCTTAAACCTTTACCGTAAAGTTATCATTTCCTCGTTTCTCGTTAAAATCCTCTCCGGATAAACTCCCTCACCTGCAGGTTCACCCATGTATTGTGATCTCCGGAGACAGTCTCGCGCCAGCAGAAGATGTGTTTCGCTGTCGAAGCAGAGGCGACATGTGTTATCCTCATTCCTCAGCTACCCCGATTTTGTTGATATGATATCCCAGGAGGCAGTGTCCAGTGACCAGGTCCATGTATGACTTTAGTTCACTTAGCAACGAGCTGGTTTTAGTTTCCTGGAAACTGATTCGTTGCTTGAATGATCTTAGTCCAGGGGCAGATTCCCATAGACGTTTCCCCTCTTTTCTGAGCTGGCTTTTTGACTCGTCCACCTAGACTTTCACGGTTACGCCTGACTATTTCTTCCAGTTTTATATGGCATTCCATGAGCAGCTTGTAGGTCAAGGAGAAGACTGCTAGAGCATCGAGAAGTACATATTTGTCCGAGCAGATGTAAATGCGCGCACCCAGTAGGCCTGTCGCCCCAATTGCCTCTGCGCACCTGGTTATAGTTATAACCTCGGTTTGAAATACTGTAGGAGTCGGTCCTAAGGTCATTGAGAGCGCCTGTCGTGCTTATTCCCACCTCTTCCTTCGACTTGGAGCCATCAGTGTACCAACATAAGGATCTTTGCTCGAATTCTGGACTGTTCTTACCTTCGACAGCTTATTAAGGCGGTGCTAGCTCTGGTAACCGCCTTGGTAATGTGAGGCGTCCAAGTTAGCTTCTTGTCCATCCTGACTCCTAAGTATTTGCATTATGCAGTGTACTGTAGCTCCTGCATGACCAATCGTAGCTTCCGAAAACTGTTTGTATTTGCACTTGATTAAACAGAAAACTAACCATTTACACATAAAAGAAAATATTCAACAACAATCAGTCAAATCAACTGAAAGAAAGGATGGCACTTAGGGCCAAATAAAACACCACGTAACAAGGGATCCATTAAACAAATTAAATTTAAAGAAAGTTTGTACTGATCTTTATCATCCGGTCATAATTGCGTTTTTCAACAAACAGACTCACTAACACATAAAACAAGCATTAAGCTGATGATGCTTCTAAACTTCACTTTTTGACTACACTTGGATCTCGATTTAGATGACAATGACTTCGTTGTACTCGTAGTTACAATTATATTATTGGCCCTTTGATGGTGGAAAAACTTTCTTTAATGGGTACTGGGAAACTACAACTTCGTAAACTTCACTTCTTTAATTCGACTTACAACATTCACTTTTATCACGACATCTTAAATCTCTTAATATTCGTAGCACTCTTATCTTTTTTTTATAATAAGAATTTTACGATTATAAAAACTGACTATCTCTCCAACTAGCAAGACGCATTGTCTACGCTTAAATAACAGCAAAAATTCCGGTCACGAAAACAATAAGCGGCTACGTTTCAACGCCCACCAAAACAAACAAAAGTAACAATTGACGTCCTCCACCAAAAGAGTCACGATTAACCACCGTCTTCTCTATTTAAAACAATCCCTCTTTCTTTTCAACTTCCGCATCCACATCCTTAGCAAATTAATGCGCCGTTCAATGATAAACTACACCGGTGTTTTCTTATCTTGAAAGTAATTAGCTTTCGCCGCGATAACAAAGCTTCTTATCCGCGACCCGAGACAAACTTCTACGAAATTATTTCCAGATGTTTAAATCTGGTCTTTTAACACGTAATAAAGTGAAAAATAAATACAATACAAAAGGTTATTATTTAAACAAAATTCACAACTAATAATTCTGGTACAAAGCAAAATTGACCTCGAATTCAACTAATGTGATCAAATTTTAAGTCAAATCTCAAATTACAACCAATTTTTTTGAAAAAGAATTGAAATGAACATTTAGGGTGTCCCATCGATATTGCAGGTCTCGAAGGGTTTAGGGTAGGCCGAGGGGTAGGCGTAGTTTACAGTTTTACACAACAATATAAACATAACATTATATATAGTGTTGTGTAAACTACGTCATGCAGAAGTTTTCTTTGGCATCAGCACCTATAATAGCGATGGGCCACCATGTATGATGTGAACGTTAATTTTTTCTCTGGAGTAAATATAGTCTCTTATTTAGATTAAACATGTGTATTTGCAGTCAGTGTTGATTTATTTTTATAACATGTTGATGTTTGATTTTGTTTAAATAATTGCTTTGTTTGTTTTTATTTGTAAATGTAAATTTAAATTACGTGTTAAAAAGTTAGAGTCATTTGGAAAATGGCATTTTGATTTGTAAAAGTTTATCTCCGGCCATTGCGATAAGAGTTTATTATCGCTGTGCTAAAAGAACAGAAGTATTCAGTTATTCAAAAGACGCGCAGTATTTTCCACAAAGGCGGGAAGTGGTAGAAGGAGAGAACGTTTTAAATAAGCGAAGCAGGTGGGAAACGAAGTATTTTTTTGGTGGGCGCAGTTTTAGTGAATGACAGTCCGCCGTAATGGAGTTTATTTTTGAAGGACAGTCAGTCTTTGTGATTAGAAGGGTTTGTTATAGAAGAAAGTTAGTTTGTGTTTAAAGACTCGTCGTTTTTTTGAATGTTACAATTTGAGTGAGCGACGAAGAAATATTCTAAATTTGTGTCTATCGTGCGTTTCTATCAAATCTTCAAGTACCCGTTAAACCATAAAAAAACCCTATGTACAATTACAATCACATTAAAGCCAGGTTGTGTAAATCAAGAAAAAGTGAAGAGTTGAAGTTTCAGAAGCATCTTCAATTAGGTTTGGTGTTCTTTGTGTGTCATTTAAAGGGCATCGCAGTTGACCGGATATTAAGTATTATTAATGTAATTAGATTTTTTTTTAATTTGACTTGTTTCAATTGAACGTATGTGTGTGATTTTTGTCATCTGGCTCTAAGTGCCTATTTTTATTTCAGCTTTATTGATTAATTTATGTTCATATGTAATCGATTAGTTTTAGTCCAGTCAAATTAGCGCAATTTTGGACAAATAAAAACATTAATCGGTAAAGATCTGAATTTTGGTATACACATTTCATTTTCAAAAAGGTAAGCGAAAATGATTAAAATTGTTGGAGCCACGGAATGATTTCTGAAGCTGGAGAACGCCGTTCTCTGCATATAACGTACCTGCTAGTGAAAGATATTTAAACCGGCATCGTTATCAGACCTGCAGAAAATACGCATACAAGGGTCAGCCGAATCTAACCACTGTTACCCCCTACGGCTGCAGCGGCGCAGCAACACACGTTTCGTATTAATCAGCAAGTCCAGAAATTCCGTGGATGTGAAAAATCTCCCGAACTGTGGAGTTGAAGTCCACGATCTCGACCCTGTTCGGTCACTGAAGGCTTCCAGTCCACACTCAGTGCTTAACTGCTCACATTGAAGATGAAAGTTCTATTGAGAGAGAGAGAGAGAGAGTTTTATGAGAAACCTTTAAAAGTGTCTCATACCAAGCTTGAGTGCGACGACTTCGCATATATAAGAAATACTGGAAGAATTTTCAATAAATTTAATGATTTGTAAAAAGTTGTAAAAAAATATCTGCGCGACTGTTTCGAGAGTTCAGGACACTTGATTCCCTATTCGATATCCGATTATAGCTAAAGTATAACCTTCCTTCTTTACCAAAAATCGACTACACCAAAATTTCTCGGGAAAACACTTTTTCTTATTAATTTTGGGGCGTAGAATCCAAAACAATTGGTACTTTTTCGATTAGACTTCTCAATCAAAAGTTATACCTAGACAAGAAACCAATTTCGGAAGAAAATTCAAAGGGCTGTAACTTTTGAACTAGTAGCCCAATCTTCGAACTGTTTGAAATTATGGATTCTACAGGGTACATTCTATAAGAAAATTTTTTTCCCCGGTCGATCTGAGACAATTTTTTTTCGGGGCTCAAAAAAAGGCAGTGTATAACCTTCCTTTTTTACCAAAAATTGACTACACCAAAATTTCTCGGGAAAACACTTTTTCTTATTAATTTTGGTGCGTAGAATCCAAAACAATTCGTACTTTTTCGATTAGACTTCTCAATCAAAAGTTATGGACTAGAAACCAATTGCGAAAGAAAATTCAAAGGGCTGTAACTTTTGATCTAGTAGCCCAACTTTGGAACTGCTTGAAATTCTGGATTCTACAGGCCACATTCTATAAGAAAATTTTTTTTCCCGGTCGATCTGAGACAATTTTATTTTTTCGGGGCTCAAAAAAAGGCAGTGTATAACCTTCCTTTTTACCAAAAATCGACTACACCAAAATTTCTCGGGAAAACACTTTTTCTTATTAATTTTGGAGCGTAGAATCCAAAACAATTCGTACTTTTTCGTTTAGACTTCTCAATCAAAAGTTATAGACTAGAAACCAATTTCGACAGAAAATTCAAAGGGCTTTAACTGTTGAACTAGTAGCCCAATCTTCGAACTGTTTGAAATTATGGATTCTACAGGGCACATTCTATAAGAAAATTTTTTTTCCCGGTCGATCTGAGACAATTTTTTTTTCGGGGCTCAAAAAAAGGCAGTGTATAACCTTCCTTTTTTACCAAAAATGACTACAACAAAATTTCTCGGGAAAACACTTTTTCTTATTAATTTTGGGGCGTAGAATTCAAAAAAAGTTCGTACTTTTTCGATTAGACTACTCATAAGCCCAAATTACAACGTAGATAAGAATTCTCATATCAAATTTTTCTATTCGTAACCAGGAGTGTCAGGTGTTAATTAAAAATTTGTGAAGGCTGCTGAGTTTCTCAAAAACATAAAATTAAAGCCTTTATCGAGATTTTTCGTAATAACGGATCTCAAATGAGATAAGTTGACCTCGGTCCAAAAGCTTGGATCGTTTTCGAGTGGAATTATAAAATCCCCATCCAAACTTGCAGAATTTTGTTAGTTACACTTTTACCTTACAAGAAGTGCTTCTGACCCAAGTTGGCCAAGTTTATAAAATTTGTCGTTCAAATCAGGGATTGCCAGTTGGAAATGGGAATGTGGGATGCGATGTTCTCTCCATGTACTACCGAAAAGTTTTGAGCGTTTGTAATGTCCCCCGTGTTTGGCTATATCCTATATACGCCTTCACGTTCGCTTCCTTATATAAAGACTAGATCGATCAGTGTTTTATGGACGCGGTATTGTCGGCATGTTAAAAACAATAAAGTTAACCATTACATTTCACAATCTACGTAAATGGTAGAAATTCTCATTACGGATATCTTGATCTCTAAATTACATCGCATTGGTATTTTATAAATCTTGTTATTGCTCCTTGCGCGAGTCTTTATCGCCAATATTCCGCGTTTACTATATAGAAATGTTCACGTTTTATTGCTAAGGAAAACAATTATTTGGAACGTTTCAAGTCGTTGGACCGAGAGTAATCTACCTTTGATCGCGTTTATTATACGAGGAGAAGATGTCACAAACGTCTTTATGAATTTGTCCTGCTAGACTTGCTTCGGAATCCCTTAATCGAGTTAGTAGGCTTTAATGTGATAATTACAACCGACTGCGACTAACACGGTAATGTTTGCCGACATATTTAGGGGTGAATTATGGATTAAATTTGTTTAATTACACTTAACGTCTCTGTCGTCGTTCATAATTTTACACATAATATGGCGGGGATGTAGGTTTTCAGTAGTCAACATTTCTGATGAAACCAGTACAGTATTTTTTGCGCTGATTATTAATATCTTCATCAATAGATATGGATAAGGGTACGTTTAAATCGGGACCGGCCGGTACATTTCCACAATAGAAACTTGAGAAAACATATTTCATACTAGACCATAACACAGGAGGAGTTGACTATTTCAGTGGAGTCAACTACCCAAGGCCTAGTGGAAAGAAAGCTTAGTTCGAAATGGATAATTGAGCTTGTTCCGTCATAATCACTCGAACGACAAGTGTTTCCAAGCTATTGTTCCTTGCGAAGGGAACCAAATTGGCCGCTTTTTTCTGCATGCCTGTTTGATCTTTAAATGGGGAGAACAATTTTATAGGTGTTTCGTATCCCGCGCTAACCATCATTATTTAATTCCACACTCCGCTTCATTGCTGAATCCTTGCTGTTTAAAAGGACTCACACCAATAGCCTGTTTGACTGTTGTCGAGTATCCTGAAACACGAGAAATACGCCGTGCTAGGAGAATATTGCCGATAAAACAGTAGAAAGAGTAAATTACATTCGTCGGAATGCGAACGGATTTCTGTGAAACTTTGTAAATCCCTAACGGAAGAAGTTCGAAATGGTTACATGTCTCGAGTCACTTCCATTATGGATTACATAAATGCATGGATGCAGACGGGAAATCGAGCCAACCACGAACCTAAGGATAACATTCGTATAATTTTCTGCGTCAATCCAATCATTAAATTTCGCCAGCAGTAGTTTCACGTGAATCCAAATTTCTAATTCTAGAGCTTTCCCCGATAAAGGTCGCTCTGTTAGGCAGTAAAGGAGAGGCCGTAATGCTGACCAATGAACAAGAAAATGAAAAATCCATACTTACGCGTATGTGTGCAAATTAGCCGGTCTATAACAAAGATCTACCATGGAAGCGGAATATTGACGCCATGTTTTTAGTACATTAACAGATTTAGTTTTTACGACTATCGTGCGAATATATCATAACGTTTTTTTTTCAGTACTTTTTACTTGCAACTTTACAAGACGAAATCAGGACGGAAATCAACAATGGAAAATATTAGCTGGCGAGCCTCCCTCTCCATTAGTCCATTGCACATGAAAGTTTACCGATTGCCATTATCTGCAATTGCTTTTCATGCGAGTTGAGATATCTCGCTTAAAACAATTTGGTTATTCACGATCATACAGTGCTTCATATAGCGCATAATAAAGACAAAGAACATTGATATTACTTCGCGAGCATCTAAAATAGGAAAAAAACTTATTGAAATCACCAATCAAATGAATTGGAAACACAACCGTGATGCCTTGGGCCTCCTAGTGCAGTGGACTGAAAAGCAATATTGCGATAGTTCAGGTCGTTACAAAGAAGGCGAATTACGACGCTTGCAATTCTCTTCACTTGATTGATTGAAGGATTTTCGTCCATCCTCTCGGTTGACAGTCGATTTGGGACTGAGGCATTCTGAGATTTGCTCTCTTGCGCTTGTTTTTTCTATGTTCAAACCATTGTCATCGTTTTCTTTGTCTTTGTTCTTAGTTGAATTGATGAATGCGGTGGTATTTCTTATTGTTTAATTAATTCTTTGTCATTAGACTCGGCTCGATCTTTGCAATAATGGCATTAAATTATAATTTCTCTTAAAAGTGGACGTTCTCATTGCGTATGATTTTAAAATCTGAATCTGTAACGAAGTAAGTGATGAATATAACGCTCGCCAGGAAAGATTGCCGGTCACAGTACACCTTGTGTCGATCTACAATAAGTTTTTCTTAAGATGCGAGCGACTTCCGGAATAGGATTGTGCCAATGTTAAACGAAAAGTCTTTTTGTTCAACATTGACACGATACTATCCCGGAAGTCGCTCACATCTTGAGAAAAACAGATTGTAGACCGGGATCAAGTGTTCTGTGACTGGCAATCTTTCCTGGCGAGAAGTTTATGTGAAACAAGTGTATAATCAAGTCTTTAAAGTACGCGCAACGTTGCAATTATACACGCGTTTCGTATAGTATTTTCTTTTGTACCTGCAATATAATTTAAGAATAAGGGAAATAAAATGAAATCATGTTGTCCCTGATTGCCATGGAAACGTCACTTAATGTTTGCTTAAAATCGCCGCGTTTTTTGAAAATAAAATGACTTCGGTTGAAGAAAATAATACACCGTCCATTTAGTGGCTTGTTGCAGAAGCAAAAAGAGTTGGTACCTGAAAAATCCAAATGCAAAAGCCTATTACAATGAATATGGATGAATAGGAAAATCTTTCAAACAAAGCCTTAAATGCATCGCACATATGAAGGAAATGTCAAAGGTATTTAAATCTTTCGCCCTTTGGTACATTCATTCAAAACTTCAATCAATACTGTGATTCAAAACTGGAACAGATTTGACAGCATACCTACTCTAAACCACGTGCGTTTGTGAAAGCTGCCAACAAGGAATACGGAGACAAAGACATCTTTTGCATTTGCAGAACGCGATCTGGGAAGATTTGTTATTTCAATTCTATAGTTTCATATGTCATATTTGAAGTAACCTTTAAAGCTCGGCGTTCTTTAATGGCCGTTTTAAACAGCGATTCTGGTGCAGGTATAATATATAAAAAAAATCCCAAGCATCTGAGAATGCTAACAGAACCGTATCCCTTTAGTTTTGGCTTTCCCTCGTAGCGTTAGTTCACTGTGGTTGAGGATTCAGGAAAATTCTTTTATTGTTAACAGTTATTATGGACTTGTTCCTGACATGACGAGTCGATAGTGGTGCTTAGGTACATTCTCATCCAATTCTAGATACGAATTACACAACAAATCCAAATGATCATCGCTACACTGAAACGAATCATAAAAATTATTATCCCAAGACATTGCCACTGCACAAATGGGACTAGTACTTCGAGGTGATGGAAGTCTCACCGAATTTTTAGAAAACGTGAAGGAGTTAGTAACATGGTTACAGCAAATCGCAATTGTACCAAACCTGGCCATCATGCCAGATAATGTGGGGAACCAAAGAAGATACACTGTTTTAGGTGTGGTAATCCTCGAGAAACATTAAACCTATAAAAAATGCGCGGGAAACGAACATCCGAGGAATTGAAACGTCGACTCTTTCCTCGCATACTCAAAAACTCGATAAGACATTTTAAAACCCAGCGTATACTTCAAGATCGCCTACAAAAACACCAACACAGCTTCATTCCCAAGGAGACAATCGTCCATATTTAAAAGTTACGCTATTAGGCAAAACATTTTTAGGATTACTGGATAGCGGTGCGGTTGCACAATTCTAGGACATGCAGGATGGGAATACGTACAGCACCTCAATTTGAAAATTGAAGATACTACACCAAGTCAATGCAAAATGGCCAATGGAAAAGTCAATCACTTAATTCGATTTCACTAGCCATTGCCCTACAAGTTAAAACAAAACTGGTACACCGAGTATTCCATAAACTTTAAACCTTAATATTGGGAATGGATTTTTGGAGAGAAATGGAAATAATTCCGGATCTTAATAAACAAGTATGGGAATTAGTGTAATGTGATCGAGCCTTCTAGTAGTAGTGGATGGTCAGCTCCAATATTAATGGTACCAAAGAAAGATGGCACGTTTAGATTCTGCGTCGACTATAGGAAATTAAATAAAGCTACAAAGCCTGACGTCTATCCGATTCCTTACATCTCTGCAATGCTAGACCAGTTAAAAGGGTCACTTTTTGAGATCCATTCTGCATACTGGCAAGTGCCAATAAAAGATACTGCTCAACAACTGACCGCCTTCACAATACCTGGAAGAAGACTATTTCACTTTAAAAGAATGCCCTTTGAGTTAACAAACGCGCCTGCGGCATTTCAAAGGATAATTGATAAAGTTAAACTATCAGGATGATCTATCAATCAAAACAAATGTCATTTCTTCAGAACTCAATTAAAATACCTTGGATATGCGGTAAATAAAGTTCAGTACATTCTAGAGATTCCTGTACCAAAAATAGTAAAAGACATGCGTACCTTCTGGGCAAGATTATTGGAAAAAATTAGCTCCTAAACATGTAGGAGCTGTCTTAGAAGAAAACCACGATTCTCACATTTTAACTACTGGTATTGTTAACGAAAACTTCTTTTTCTTCGTGGCTGCACCGTCTTATTTATTTCCTCCTCGTTGTTACTACAATTTGCGGTCACTGGTCCTCATTGGCATGAGGCCGGTCAATGTTTACAAACTTATTGAGGTAATTTCCTAGAGCATTTAAGGTTTCTGACATCCATTAAAGCCTAGCACAATAAATACTGACTATAAATGATAACACCCAATGCACACCTCGATACAGTACGTACACCCTAGTTCTACGAATTTTTCTTAAGTAATTCGAACAATTCCAACCTAAAAATGCAATTCCTTTTATGATTAAAGAGCCACGTTATCTCCCACCATTACCTTTATCTCTCACAAATAAAGGAAAAACTTAATAAATCAACTCGAAACTGTCACATTTGGAGTAATGAACAACTTAATAACAAATACAAATTTTATATACAACAATTACTTAATCTCAGTATTCCAAGAAATACCTTATCATTTGTACATAAAATAAACAAATAATGTAACCATGACTGCACGATCAATTTGGAAAATTGTTGTGTGTTAAGACGTAATCATATCCACGACATAAAATTTTGATGAACATTAATTAACAATTCGGCACACGAATCAATTTTAATGTATTAATTTCAAATACAATGTCATGATTGACATTGTTTATACATAAATATAAAGAAAATGACGTGAAATGGAACTCTACCATATTAAATCTCTGAAGGACAATTTTCATCCTCTCAATTTTCTATATTGAAAAAAGTGTAGTTATTTGAGACATAAGAAAGTATACTTTAACCAAGTCTCGTTAAAATGAAATCAATTTTTGGGGTATGAACAATAAACCTTTTCCGCAATTTTTTTATGAATTTGGGGTTATGTGAGAAAGTGACTGGAAAAAAAGTTTTTTCACACGTTTATCTCTCACCTGAACTTTTGCCAGACATTGCCGCAATACGATTTTCACTCGTCCCAAAAACTTAGTCCCATGCCCTTGCTCACGTATTTATTTTGTTTGTATTTAATTGTTATACCTCCATTCACAATTTTTTTTGCCTAAAAAATGGTTAATTCACCTGTACTGTAATTAAAAAAATTCCACGTTTCATGCAGAAGGGGTCGTTAACAAATAGTTCAGAATTTAAACTGGAATTCAGACCTCTGACTCTGTATTTGAACTTTAAAATCTTAATTTACTATTACTCCAAATTCAGATTTAGTCTGAAGCCTGAATTTAACCTTAAAGTCTGAACAGAAAGTAAAATAAACATGTGGTCCTTTAATGTGCCTTCATGCAACCTAAATAAAAAGCCAGTAGCGATTTTTTTACAAAGTAAAATCGGAAAATGAGATTACTGTATGAATTTTAATTAAAACATAGTACAGAGCATCTATTGTTGCACTACCGTTTTCAAACCCTTACAAAGGCTCGTAATCTATGGAAACAATTCAATTTCCCCAGCGCATTTTCCTTCAACATCTTCTGCGGTAGCTTTAATTGTGCTCCAATTTTAAATTGCAATTCCGCATACAAAATAACGTGATTTTTCTTTGTTGCAGTATGCAGTTTCGTTGTGCATAAAAGATGCCACGAGTATGTCACATTTAGCTGCCCAGGAGTGGACAAGGGAGCAGATTCGGACGTAAGTTTTTAATTTTTGAATAATATAATTTTCCGTATGTGAACAATGTAAATAATGGTCGTGCGAATTTCCATTACTCCCAAATAAGTTTCATTTTACCTAAATGTAAATTTGCGTATCAAACTCGAGATAAATTTAGTAGATAATACACAATTGCACTTTCGTGCTTCATGAAACGTCAATCTCCATCTGTTTTTCGTATTATAAATCCGAGCGTGACTTGAAGGCGTAATCAATAACTCGTAAGATGACACTTCGTTTTTTTTAACACAATTTTTTCGTGTGTGTATTTTATTGCGTTACGATCGGAAGGTCTTTGATTTAACCACACTACGGGAATTTTTGTTCGTAATTTAATTGTCAATGGTTTTACATCATTGTTCGTTTCCGCTTTCCCCCCCAACTGTTTTCGTACACCTACCCAACGGAAATTACGTGCGATTGTAACATGTGGTACCAATAGGCCTTCTTGTAAATTGGAAATGCCAGGCACAATTATCACCGCACAAAGACCAATTTGTATTGCGGGTTAAGGGAAAATTTGGGTCGTTTAATTTGTTCGTATGGGTTGAATTTCGTGTAGCTGTGCAATTACACGATACATGAAGTAAACACTGTAATTAAATAACGATGTTGTAACTTGCTATGAGATTTAAGGATTAATGTCAACCCCTAAAGCATTCAAAAGAAGGAAGAGCGCTTACTTATTGAATATAAAATTGCTTTCTCCAACGCGAAACAAGGATTTGTAATGGGCTTCGTGGAGTGAAATCAACCCCTGAAGCGTTTAAAAATTAATAGAAAAGGTCAATGTGGCGTTTCATCGACTTGAAATGGGGTTCAAAGGGAGAGATCGACGCCTTTTCCAAAAAAGAGCCAATTTTACACAATGTTTCGTCTGGAAAAAGTCCCAAATTTGGTTTCTCAGTAGTTACAAGGCGTTGCCTAGGTTTTTTTGGTATGTCCTTTCCGATGCAGACTTTAGGTATGAATTTTTAAACGGTTTAGCTTTAGGGGTTGATTTAAGCCTCTGAATCCCATTGCAAGTCCATGAAATCGTATTTGGTTATTTCGAGATGGAAATATGAATGTGCTCTTTCGATACCTATACATTTGTAATATTTTTCACCCGAAATACCTTTGACGTCGCTTTTAGCATTTTTAAGAAGTGGGTCATTCATTACTTTATATGGAAGAGAAGATTACCAGTAGTACGGTAATAAGAACGAGAAGAGGATCTCTTAATTTTTATTTGTGATCTAGAAAGCAACAAAAATTAATAATCAGCATAAAAGTAAATTTCAAGGAAGTTTAAAGGAAAATTATCATTTCTAAACATCACCGCTTGATGTAAGATACTTCTCCAACATTAAATCTATTCTTAGGGGAATTATGTAATGGCACTCGAGAACGAAAACACACACCGATGCCAAACCTGCGCCAATCGATTTCTACGAGTTGTAAAAACCAGGTCCAACCGAGAAGCGTCTGCGCAACTGAAACGGTATGAACGGTACTTACAAAAGGTAAAAAGATTGATTTACGGAAAAGATCAAAAATTACTGTACTCACGTATTAAAATTTTCTTAATTAATTAGGTGGCATGCGGACGTCCTAAAAATGTGTAATTGGTTCTAAAAGTCAAAAGTTAAAAGTCTCTTTTGAGACCACTCACGACTTAATCGGATGCTGTTTGCCGCAACTCATTGAATTATCTACTGGTAATTATACTTACTTAAATGTGCGAGATGAAATTCCTAAATTCATATTTCTAATTAACTCCCATTGTCTCTTTTATAATATTAATTTGCCTCGTGCTTTCAGATGCAACAAAGATAATTGGAATATCTTGACCGGAACGATTGCAAACGACACATTAATTACAGCTTTTGTTTTCGGTAATGACGGCTGAAACACAACCCTATAAATTAAATCAATTACTTTTACCTTCGATTTTGAATTCCTAGAAGCAACATAAATACTTCCGGCACGACCCTTTTCGTAACAAAATGCCTCCAGATACCGGGTGGTTATGAAAGTATGTAAACTTCAAGACAGAAAATAGGTGCTTCGTTATAATTTCATTTGAATGTTTCTAGTAATACTGTCAAGGGAGAGAGTCACTGTTCAAACAATGAAATGTAGTTTTATTTGTATATTTTCAAGCACAATTATTTTTCAGCACCTTTTAATGTAACACACTTCTCCAAACATGAAAATCATTTTAAAGGGAATTTTTTGAAAGACACCCTTTTATGTAATGATTTTGTCCGTCCGCCTGCCCATCGTCTAACTCGAGAACGAAAAAAGACAGCGATTCAAATCCAAATTTAATTAAAACGTTCAAACATTTAAAATTCGAAATGCTACGAAGGGTTTCCCTCTCATAATCACACAGGAGTAGCCTTGGGGATTTCATTGGTTAGAATGGAGGCAAAAGAGTTACTGAAAACCTTCCAGGAAATGTACTCGCAGGATTCTTATTTCTTTTCAAATTTGCATTTTACAATTTTACATATTGTGCCACTATTTTTCACGGAAATAAGTATATTTATTAACACTGTTATGTAAAGCAGCCCGACATTCACACCAGGGTTGCACAGGCGAATAAGGGACACAATATACATATAGGTAGAGCTCAGTCGCCTGCAGTTTGCCAGGTCATGGTCAGCCCTATTGTAATAAAATAATACACGGTTTTGTTGGTGTGATTTCAGGCGCCCGCCTTTGGATAGAGTATAACCTGCCTCATTACATAATACAGGGGTATAATATTTGCACACCAAGTTGGGTTTCGAGACCCATTACATAACAGTATTCAAACAACATCAAAAATTCACAGATCCGTCGGAGACACTGGAAATAAGAATTGAATAATATATGTAAAAAACAAATAACTCTTATTACCATCGAAAGGGTTCATTCTATGGACCTTAATTAAGACCATTTCAAGCTCTTTATCAGGCTCACTCGGCCAGCCAACATTTTTGAACTGAGGGGTAAGAAAAACCATTCGCATGGCTAGTCAGTTCTAAAATCGCTTGTGAGGCAACCATACCTAGGAGGCCTGACGTTGTATCCCTTTCATTTTGGCTCGAAAACCAATTATGCTAGTTTTAAACAAAGGGATCTTCATTTACTAATTAATAAAAGATTATGACAATACAAATTCAATAAATATTTTACGCCCCCACATGAAAGAGCCCGACTTATCGCACAAGTCTACAGCAAACATCGCAATTGAACATACACCTGTGGAAAATGCCACCCTATCTAACTACTCCTAAACGAATCTATGTAACTACGTACACAAAATCTGCAAGATACAATAAATTGTGTCAACACCCGGTATATTAGTCTTCAACCTCACGCTAATAAATCATAAAAATAACCATGGAGTGAAGCTAAACTAAAGGAAATTCCCCAAGATTGCAACTTAATTTGCAATTATTTATTAAATTTGTACGTACAGGATGTTTTATTAATAAAGGTCATAGGCCATATCTATGGATGCACATTTTGTGAACAAAAGCGGCCAAGAGAAATCGCTGGAAATTATTTTCAAGTTTCTAGGGTTGCCGCTAGAGGGCGTAAGATACACGGCTAAGCAGAAAAAAGGATTAATATAAATATTGCAATTTAAATTTGTGAAAGTTAAGAACACTTACGCAGTTTAGGTTTATGTCAAACTGCGCCCTCTACCACTCTTCGCATTTAGTAAAAAAGACTCTTTACATGTAAAATCTGGGTACACGAAGAGAGTTCCTTCCAATAAGAACAATTATGTTGAACATCGGTTAACCTAAACCAAAATTACATTGAACTCCTTAATGCGATATTCTCCTTTCCCCACCCCTCACATTTTATGAGCTAGTTTTGCTGCATCAAAATGATACAACATTTACATGTATTTTTTTATGCATGTTTGTTGGGTATATTTTAGGAAAAACAACATTTTTCTGCTTAACCATGTATCCTACGCCCTCTATCGGTAAACCTAGAAACTTGAAAATAATTTCCAGCGATTTGTCGGTAGCTTTTGTTAAAAAATCTTTTTCCCAGAGCCGTGCAATTAACGATTCCAAAGATATGGCCGGTTATCTTTGTTAATAGGACACCCTTTACATGAGAGAGCATTATGTATGTACTATCTATAACAATGATAATATATTAATTAGATTTACATTATAAATAAAATTGTTTAAAAACATAAAAAAGCTTTACCGTACACTTAAAATATAAAAAATTTTAACAAATAATGCTGTCTGTGGCGGTAGAGTACCTAACATACAAGCGGCATTTCCCTAACTAAATCTTTGTTTTAAAAATATTATATATAACAGCAAAACAAATCCGCCCTTAAAGTACCACCCCTGCCTAACTGCTATACCTTTTTGACAATTATTGCCTAATTTTAGACAAAGGCCCTTCCAATTGAAATTTATGATAACAGGCAGCTACATATTGAATTAACAACAAATAGACAGAAAATATTTATGAGCATTGTTGAATGGTGTTCGGGACATTCTTCTTATTTCGCAAATCGCATTCACACAAAAAAAGGGTTTGTAACTAAGAAAAGTGAACCAAATATTCAACAACTTCTAGCAGTGTGAAACTCAGAACCCAAAAAAACCGTAAAAATCGTACAAAGAAATATGCGATCCGGTTCTCTGTAATTCTTTTTAAGGCAAAGAATAACGGTTTTGGTTGTGATTTCGGTTCAGGAAAAAACAAATGGTTCTGGTACGGTTTTGATATTTTTTCGGTCCGGTCTAGATACTTTGTAATGTTATGATTGTTAAGGTAGAATAATAAATGTCAATTTGATTTAAATATTCTTATACAAAACAAGAATTATAATTTATTTGTAGTAGAAGCAGGTATGAAACGATGATACCAAATCAAAAAAAAGTCTACAAAAACCATATCATAAGATAAAATATTGTGCAAGAACCAAAATTTACATTTGAAGGTAACCGTTGTGTTTAACATTGCAGTATGTACTGTAGCTTTTCGTTCCGCGTCTAATTTTCATCCTTCCGGTAGAAAAACTGACACTGTGACCCTTAAATGGAAGACAAAACATGCTGGATTGGTCCATGGAGTACAAAAGTCTTTTTTTGTTACTATTGAGGGTAACACCTGATTGTGACTTACGCAAAGGATTTATAATGCTAAATCGTAGGTAATGTCCAAATATTGACGAATCATTTTTCATCAATCAATCGATTTATCAATTTCGTCATGGCAATGATCTCTAACTAATCATTGACGCGTGTAGCATTGTTTTTGAATTTGAGGGGTAATCTCGTCTGCTTCCTTTCACAATACGTACACCGCACATTTATTTGATAGTCACGCACTCTGCACACAATTTAATTAACCACATCACTTTGAATTATGATAAGATCTTTACTTATTACGATGCCAAATATGTCACGATTAAGTCAAGGGCTACTAAACAATTACCTACACCCTTCCTTCACCAACTTCACGCTATAACTTATAGCACGAATTTTTTACATTCCACGGTGACACTTGCTCCAAAAGGGTGTTACGTGGCTTCTACATCATTTCTGGACACTTTCCAATCTACCTTTTTCTATTTTCTTCTGTTGCACCCGTTTATTAATGGCCATTCATTTACAAATTATGGGATGTAATTTCATTTTTGATGCTCTTGTATTATTTACCTACTTTCTTAAAAATTAAAGGGTAAAACACGGAAATATTCAGGTCCCCACTCCAGTATCTAGTACTAGTCGGTCGTAAATATAATGTAATTACAGCACTGAACATGTACAATGCTCCTACATAACTTCGATCCAAATCACTTGCAGTTACAATTAATCGAAGTATGTAAGTTATCCGCTAGCACTTTTTACTCCTATGGCAATATTTTAATACTCATACCCTCCAGATTTCCCCTCTTTTATTAAATTTGTTACATAAGTAAAAAGGGGGTCGTCACATGTTACAGCTTTTCAAGTGTGGACGTATTTCATGGCACCATCTGCTCGTACAACGCCGGAGCTTTCGAAAGCTTTTCAATACTGAACCCAATCGCAAGCTCTTCTCAAAAATTTCTGATTGCCCAATTACGCTAATGTGGGGGGGGGAAATTATTCACGCGAGGCAAACGCGAGCGTGCGGAACGATTTTTGTTTTACACGAAGAATTGTGTCAAACGTTTAGACGTTTCGTCGAGAAAATCAATAATCAACCGAGGCATTATTTCATTTATGGAATTGTTTCTACTAATGACTAGAGCGGGAGTTATGGATTTTACCGCAGTCGTTTCGTAAAGTTTAAAAATTTACACAATAATCGATGGCTTTTCTCAAGCACGGCTTTCTAAAACGATTCCAATTATACGTTGTAATTGAGTATCATAAAATTCAATTATAATAATTGAATTTCGTCTTCGTACATCAACTTGAAAAGGTAATTTATGTACAAAGTACTTGCGCCTGCTTGGCGGGAGTGCTTTTTTTTTTATTTAAATTTCAAACGCCGTCCCTTATTTTGTGATTCAAATTTATTACAAAATTCTGCGTTGGTAATCTAATGTAGTTATTATTCAAAAAAGTTTGTAGGAAAATGTGAATATTGACTCACTGAGTGTATTGTGAGGCGCTGACGGAAATGTTAAGTAGGTATGCGAACAGGTCAAGGAACGAAGACCGAAATTTCTCTCAATTCGGAAATAAATATAGTGCTCAACGGATTATTGTTTGAAGTTGTAGGGTTGACCCTTAGGAATAACATACCAAAAGTCCCCAGTCGTGGGCCTTTTGCGTTAGTCTGGAGAGGAAGGCGGGGTAAAAAGAGCCGGTTTTAGGTTATTTAGGTCGTTATTATCTCTAATCCTCCTAGCGAATATGTCATTCTATTAGTTTTTTACATAAAAGTCGTTGGGAAAATAACACATTACTGGCGAGGAAATATTGAAGTACGAGGCACAGTCGAGACCGAGTACTTTAATTTCCGAGTCAAGTACCTACCTACTGTCATTTTAGTGACGACTTTTGTATGTTGTAAATGAAAAAGAAAAAAGTGAAAACAGCCGCTAGAATTATTTTGTAAGACGTAGAGGGTATGGTTTATAACAATACAACCTATCCAGCTACTGACAAATTTTGCAACGAACCTGAGAATTTGGTGCCTGAAATATTACGCTTGTTTATGGAAATCTTGTCAAAAAAAGGGCCAAAGGCAAAAAAGTTGACAGCCATTTCTCATTCACTTTTTTCTGCCAATCGTCCTCGCTCTTTTATGTGGCCCATTCTGACTAGCGTCGCCCTTTTCATTCACCGACGATTTCACACAATACGTTTATGTCATCGCTGACTTCAACATCTCGACTATTGATGGCACAGAATCGGAGGAATAAAATATATCACTCCTGCTTCAGCCATTCCACCATCGACGCCCATTGAAAAGTTAAAAAAACACCACGGCTACAAGGGGATTAACCCAGTTAGGGATCCTTGAACTACAGTTTTATGAGATTGCCGAAGATAGTGCCTTAGGACTCATTGTTATGGAGAATTTGAACGAGACCCACCCAACAACGTTACAATATGTACTCTGGATGAGTGGAAAATGGCTAGATTCCATCCAGCAAAGAAAATAGTGCCGAAGTCTGTTTCGTCACTTTCGACCAACCTTTGTACATAAAGGCCAGGGAAATTCAATCAAGAAATGTTGGTGTGGGACTGGGTGGTTTTCACACACTAATGTCGTACAGGGGCTGTATCGGGCAGACAATGGCTGAGTCTGGCCTTAAAGAAGCTCTGTCTGAAGTATACGCTCCCAATTCTGTGGATATATTACTGGCCACTCATACTCTAGAGCTGTTCGAGGAGATCTCTTGGTTCAAACAGTTCCAGCTCAAATAATTCTGGAAAGAACAATGGAAGAAAGGAAGTGAGCTTTTTGGAACAACTCCAAGTGACTCCCCAGAAGCTGAATAATGATCTTGCTGTGAAATCCGTTATGAATAAATTAAGCATGAACTGATTCAGTGGGTACAGGCAAAAATGGGTTTGAGCTGCACCTACAGCTGCGTCCATTTGCAGTTTATTTGAAGACTTTGCTGAAGTTAGTTTCAGTCGTCTCGGAGACGATTCACTTAGATTTCCGGGAGTGCGCAAAAACAAAAGAATGCGCAAAGAAAAAAGAGATTCCCTCATGTCCCTGGCCACTGGCGTAATAGGAAATGGTACAATCAATTGCCACCTAACGCTAGAAGTTGGTACCAATACCATGAAGGACTTTGTTGGATGTAAATTCAGTGACATCAAACAATCGAGGAAAAAGAGAGCATTAGCAAATCAATGACCATTGATCCTTGGATTATTTTTCACAGAACCTTAATATCAGAGAAAAATGACGAAGATAGTGCCGATCTGTTAAAATTTGAATTTTCTTGATAACTCCAAAGAGGGAAGAAGTTCCGGCTCGTGTAGCGCAGTTCAGTTGCAGGTGGGCTGTGGTGCTAAGGGACCCTGGTTCGAATCCGGGTTCGGGCATGAATATTTGTAAATGTTTAGGTGGTTGGGTTGGTAGAGCAGCCTTGGTTGAAACCCCGCCCACTCCACGTTTGTAAAATAGGCGACCTGTACGTGACATACCTACATATATCATCAACCACTATGGTGAATAGTTGCACTGTGGTATTTGATGGATACGGTGATCCCCACAGCACCCCCCCCCCTGCCATTTGCAAAGACCATTCTGTTACTCCATTCGTTCAGCGGTTGCGATAGGATCTCCGATATTTACAATAAAAGGAAGGGAAGTGTGGTGAAAGTATCTTTGAAGGCCGAGGAGTAGGTCACAGACATCTACAAAGTCTTCTGTGATCCCTCATCAGCACAGGACGTGGTAGAGTTGATCCATGAAAGAAACTTTTTTAGGCATTGTACCAGACTAAGGACCGGGTACGATACCCAGGCCTATATTAAAGATTCAGCAATGGCTAGATCAGCAGCAAGAGCCAAATGCTTGGGGATAGATGGGGCAGTTGTATCGTGGTAAAAAATGACCCCTCCCTTTTGTAACGGAAATGCGCGTTTTGAAGCACCAGCAATCCTAGTCAAACAAAATCTCGACAATGTCGATTGGTCTGTCTGTCTGTACTCTCATTTCCGGCTGAACCGATGGGAATCAAATTTGGTACACATATTTTTAGGCATAAAAGGGCAGAATTGCGCATGAGCAGGGAGGTCAAAATTTTTTTTATTTCTTAAGTTAAGTTTATGTTTGCATTACCTACATCCCATAATACAGTTGTTCATACTTACCACATTTTGCTCTTAGCGTAAAAATGAATACAACGTTTTTTGTAGACAATTTAATTTGCTTTTATTTTGTACAGGATGACATTTGCGCTAAGATTCTTAGTTTTCGAGATAATAACAAAAAAAACGACAAACCTACCCCTTCCATCCCTCCCATCCTGCCTAACGCAAAAGGTCCACGGCTGGGGACTTTTGGTATGTTATTCCTAAGGCCTAGCTTAACTTAAAGCCTAACTTAAAACAATAATCCGTTCAGCACTATTTATTTCGGAATTCATGTCTTCGTTTCCTGGCCTAAAAGTTTCTTAAGGGTGACGTTTCCATTTTAGATTATCGACGATAAAATATACTGAGTGGCCCCCTCAACCATTTAGATAAGGTTTCCTGTATAAATTTGTAGAACATCCGTGATAAATAGAGAAACTCTGAATCAAAATTAAAATATACCTTGGTGCAGTCTAATGTACCTACAAGGTTAGGCGAGTGTCAGAGAAAATAAGCTCCATTGCTTTTAGTTATTGATTTTACAAACTTCCCAATGACACTTACGAGGCCCCTGAAGTTTAGTTGATCAGTCACAACTTTAAATATCACAAGATCACCCATCAGAGTACCCAAACAAAACGAAAAATGGCGCGAGACTTTATTAACTCGCATAGTTTTATTTTGTCTATTTTTTTACAGCAAACGGCAACTTTAGAAAACTGTTGTATATAATTATAGTGGCTGCTTCAGTTCCTGGCAATGCTTTATTACCGCCAATGGGAAATTCGACATATTTGTCTGCGGCTTCTTTTATAGCTCTATATTAAAAAACTCGCTTTGTGACCAGAACTTTCCCACAACAAACTTTACGTTATCGATTTCTGTAGTATGTTCGCCCGCCCACACTTTCCATATTATACTCGTAGACGCAATTTTCAAACTTTTTAGTTTGTGAAGTTACACAGCAAGTTCTCATTTCCATTTACCAAATTTTCGATTGCCAACATTTCTAGATTTGACTTACATGTGTATGTTTAGTGTTACCACTTCGAGTAGTAATCAAACTTACCCCGAGAGAAATTGAGACAGAAACTTGCAATGCCTGTTGAGCAACTAAAAAATAACTTCGTGGTCGTCAACAATACCGTGAACGCAATACAATGAGAATTCAATTTGTTTAGTATACATCGAATCAATAACTAGAAAAAATAGACAAAGGGTAACACCCCGTAAGTAATTCAACAATGTTTGGTGTATAGTTTCATGCACAATGTATTGTCATCGACCTTTGCACATTCATTTTGTCTGTCATTCGGTTATCGATAATAAATAAATAAATAAAATAAATAAAAGATAGGTAGATTAAGGTTGTGGACACCCTGTGTAGAAATTTAAACATTAAGGGCCTCCGCTCGAAAGGATCCATGGACTTCCTGCCACCCTTCCTGACACCCTGAAATATTTCCGCCAACGGTGATACAATATGTGACGGAAGCGTCATAACACGTGCTTATCTTGAAACTAATTACCTCTTATTGCAAACGACCGGAGATACCTTTTACGATCACAATAAATTTTAACGCAAATGAAACTTTACAATAAAATAAACAAAGCGATTATTATTTAAACAAAATCGACTTCGAAATCAAATAATATGATCGACATTTCATTTTATCTCCAATGAACATCTGCATATTTAACTAATTGAAATGCACATACAGGGTGACCCATCATTACTCCAGGTGCCGAAGCCAAATAAAACGTCCACCTGATTTAGTTTACACAACAGTATCCGTCGAAAATTTACACGGACTTAATCGTTGTATCTGAAAGACTGCTCAATATTCATATAGAGTAAAGTAATTAGGTAAACCCTTTGTCAAAGATTACGAGATAACTTCAACCTGGTTTCTAAAGGTCCTTCAGAGGAGGAGACTACTCCGTCCGTAATAATTTAGGCTTCCTTCTCGTCAAAAAAACTGATCGTCCACTAATTTTAAAACAGTTTTTCACGTACAGTTTCATTTGCATATGTACGTGACACAAAAATTAAAATAAAAGTATTTAAACAATGGTATTGTCAAGGATGTAATTACATCTCACGTCTGTGGTATTATGAACCTGAAATGGATCGATTTGCTCCTATTGGAACCGTACTTTTTTGAAGATAAAAGTGCAGCAGCAAAATGCTCCAAGTCTGTCCAGGAGAGTCCTTGGAAAAGAAGTTTTCCGGTTACCATTAGTATGCTGCCAGTGCGTCACACTGACAGGTGCAGACGGCCTTGCCAATGCCAAATGCTTTTAAATCTTGTTCCTGAAACATCTGCTGTAAATGTTTAGGAAGTTACGGTATCTTTACACAGAAGTTTAAGAGCATTCTAAAAATAAGCATTACAAAAAAGCGGTTGCTCTAATTTTAAATCTTGCCACTTTACATATAAATTACATTACATAAACTGTTTTACTGCCAAATTGTGTTAAGTCGGTGATCCTTGTAATTGCAGGATTATCGAAATTTTACGTTTCATGTGTACAACTAGAATTTCCGGTTGCATCAGTGGTATTTATTGCGTGAAGTGTACGAAATTGTTTTGCTCAGTAATGATGGTCGACGCATGCATTAAAAGTCCATAAGCTACGTGCCACAAAATTGAATTTAATTGAATCGCAGACTAACTCTCAATCGCAATTTAAATTCTTTTTCCAGTGCCCAGTGCAAAAGAAATTTTCTGTCGTTTTGAAGCAACAGGTATTTATTTTAATCACTACGCCAATTAAATTTTAATTAGGGGAGAGTGCGAACTTGTTTTAACTTCATCGGCTAATTACAGGGAAAGTTTAATTTTTGACGTTTGGTTGGATAGCTATAATAGTCACTATGTAATGGCCTATTAAATATTAATATCGTAAGCAGGATGAGGAATTTATTGCTGAGAGAACCTGCAAACCAAACTATGTGCAAGATGCAGTAGGTATACAACAAATACATTAAAGTAATTGCTCTTAATTCCCCTAAAACATGGTAGTAAATTGTACTGTATGTTTCTATTAGAACTGTCAGGTACTGTTTTGATCCTCACTAAATTTAATTCGTAGGTGGGCTTTTCCAAATAACCGCTTAGATATTGATTTTGCATCATTTTCATCACTAGCCCAGTCTGAGTCACTATAAGCTCCATTTTTCTTACTTATTGTCCTATTCAAATACTTTAGACATTCTGAATCCCTCGCCAGGGATTGGCTCAATTTACATACAGCATTGGCAATGTCAGGTCGAGTATCAGGAGAGAGCCTATCGCCTTTTGGTACAACTCGCGGTCAAAATTTTCTCCTTCGCCTTTCGCTTCAAAATGCGCTCCTATTTAAAGAGGACAAGAAGTACCCTTAGGTTCTGACATATTGTAGGTACTTATTTATTTTATTGATTTATGGGTATAACATTCTTACTGGGTCGGTCAAACTATATCCCTAATTACCTATAATAATTTTACAAATAACTTTTTTTAAATTTAAAAGCTTCTTCAATTCCGGAGACCAATAAATCGTTAACACAAATGGTCACTATAGTGCCTAGACGCACTGTTGGCAGTTAAATCTCAAAAAAATTAACTGAGCCAAGGATCTGTCTTGGTTAGAACACTTTTTGCAGTTGGCATGAATGGGATTGGTAATGGGTTGACACCAGTACGTGATGATGTAGCAATTATCTCTGGATTAGCAGAAATAAAGCAACAAGATGCCGACGCGATTAGTAGATAGTAGTAGATTAATAGAACGCTGAATTTAAAGGATTAATTATCTCCTCTGAGAAAACTACTTCCGATTGCGAAAAGAACATCAATTACCTGAATACAATGGACGATATTAGAAGAAGGGATGCGGAAAGCATAAGAATAGTAACTTGTGCAACCCTCATGTCTGGAATAAGATAAATAATTTTCTTATCAAACGAAAGCTCATAAAGTTGTTTACAACTTTGTTTCCATAAATTTTGTCCAAAAAAACGCGTGGTTTTCCCGGTAGCCAGTTTTCCCGTTTTCTTTCAACAATCATTGACATTGTGTGGTGTTTATGCTTCGACAGTTCGACTTTGCCTGTCAAAAATTAAGTGAAATTTCGTGAGGTGTACGTACAATACCTGTCCATGAAGATTGTCTACGACCTCTTCATTTTCTGCTGGGCTTGGCGAAGAGTTAGAACTGACAATTGACACAGGCAAATGGTGCAAAATATGCCAGCCTCTTGCATCCACAGCTAGCCCGGCAGTTGGTAGCGATGTCGTTACTGAGTCTCAAGGTGTCCATCGTCACCTCGTTTCCGGCCCCATTGTTCTGGAGGGAATGATTTCCCCAGCCACTCTTGTATTTTACAAATCATTGTTCTACCACCAACCGCGGGGCTATAAGTGGAAGAAGTCACACTGCCTGTACCAACTGCCAGGGGAGCCGTTTTAACTTTCTACCAATCCTAGCAGATGAAGAGGACGTAGATGAAGGACGTAGGAGAAGAATTGTAGGTACATTTGGATTAGACATGATTTTCGCGCACGAAATTTCACTTCTTTAGGTAAAGGTAAAGTCGGAGCTGTCAAAGATAAACCCCATTTTTGAAGGAAATTTAATTCCCTACAACCATCCACTTGTATGTTAAAAGTGAACATGTAATGAGCTAGAAGTAGCAGGAAAACAATGTATATTTTTTTAAATGTATAGAATCAAAGTTGTAGAAAATTTTATTAGCTGAAGCAACGCAAGTAACTACCTGCTCAAGCATCTACAGAGAGCACAAAATAAAGCCATAAAGACTATTTTTCAATTGCCCTTCTTGATCACAAGTAAAGATATTTACAAAGACCTTTCCTAAAAGTGGAACAATTAAACAAAACTAGTTTATTGCATCAAATGTAATTTTAAGTAAAACCAAAAGACAGTGGTAGTTACAATGTATGAAAGAAAAAGTATCTAAGAACATCTTATGCAGAAACAAAAAAAGGGTCAGGATTCCCCTATTCACAGAAGTGCTCAATGCCATAGTTCCATTCCAGAAGCAGAATTGGAGGGTAGGCCCAGGTCGATGTACAGAAATCTGAAAAGCTATTTTATAAGTAAAATAGGACATAATGATAATCTTCTTTTACATAATTTTAGTTTCAAGGCTTCGGTACCAGTTTCTGTAACTGTTTAGAAGTCTGAAGCAAATTATTATTATTATATTATAAGAAATGATTTTCCTACGACCCACCATTTTCCAGATTTGTCCGAAAAATCGCAAAACTGTACCTTTAACCCCCTCCCCTCCCTACGGCGACTTTATTACACAATTATCAGGGGACATTCAACCACACATTCCAGAAAAAATTGGAACTACACGAATTATTTTTTCTATTTTCCGTTTTCTGGTATGATTCTGGGAACAACACTTACCGTATGCCCTAAAAAAATTGTTATCTATATTGTATTCATCCTCACAGGCAAGGCCTTACTTTTTTTTTAGACTTTTGAGTAGTGTAAATTGTAACCTAAAAAACTCAAAAAATTGACACCGGGTAAATTTGCTTGGCATTCAAATATTTGCACCCAAGAAAAATCAGCAGAAAAAGTAATGAATATAAAGAGGTTTAGGGGATTTGCTCCAAGAATTTCTGTCAATACAGATTACTTTCAGAATAATTTCAAAAAAGGTTTGTCTTAAAGGTCTCCAAAAAAACCATAGTGCTTTTTCATTAGGGAGATCTTCCTTAAGGGCGGATTTTCCCCAAGGATAAATATTCCGGGTAGATTTTCAAATTCGAAGTTACCGGCCAATATTGCTGTTGGTGTCGAAGATTTTGCAAAGTATAAGCCTCTCTCACTGCACGTTTGTAATAATAAGGAATTATGTGAGTAGCTACAAAAGAAAACTGGAACACATTCAAAATTTAACGTTTCGTTCATCTTCAAAGTGACTACCAATTTAGTTTCAAAGCTGAAAGCATGACAAACCATTGAATATTTTATCAAAGGTGTCATGCTACTTACTAATAAATAGCTTATAAGCGACTTTCAGTTTCAAAGGCTCGTGAGTTTAAGAGTCGCCTTTTCTTATTAAAACCTCTTTTTAAAATTTTCACCGACACCTCCTTGCTCCAATCCAACTTGGGAGGGAAACAGGCCTTAGACAATAAAGCAGATCGAGTCGTTAAATTTATACGAAAATATCTAAATTGAGCGTGAGTGTGTTCGTATAAAGCGCATATTTCAGATGCCTCGCCAATTTGATTTATCGCTAAAGTTAGTGGAACATGAATTAATGGTTACTAAATGTGTATGTCAGGAAACTGAATCCTGACGTACGTGGGGAGAGTTTTTAATATGCAAATGGCAATAAATTTCTCAGCACCCCTCTCACGGCAGATTTCACGTAAATACGTTACGTTAATTAATGATTCCGTCTACATTTGTGGATTATGTGTAACGGAAAATTTTGAATTTTAACGCGAATTGTGTCAAAATCGAATCAAGGAAAATTTAGGCACACGTTAACATTGTGAAAGCTACAAAAACTGATCAAAAACACTCAAAAACTTTGCAAAACCAAAAATGATTCCTTCGAAAAAATTGGCACCTTTATAAAAAGAACACTTGTGGAGTAATTGCCAAAATTGAAACATTCAGTCGAGCTCGAAAGTGTATAAAAGACCGAATAACTTAAATATTTTAAATTAACGTTAGATATCGAAGTTTGTGCCCTTTAAACCACTTAAATCGGTGAGAAGTCGATAGATCTCTTAAAATAAAGCGGAAACCTTCAAAGCAGGAATGATAATTAGAAATTAGCTTCAGCTAAATTACAGGTTTACGGCATCCCTTTTCGTCCTTAGAGTAGGAGTTAAAAGCTTAATGACGCCCTACAAGGAGTATCAAATATTACACATTACAAGCAATTTGCACAATCTGATAACGTTGTAAACGAGTAAAGCGGTCTTGTTCCCTTCGTTATCAGATGAGGAACGACAAACTTTCACTTTGACGCTGATATTTTTAGCTTTAATAACTTCAATTCAATAAAAACTTGAATTTTTACGTGGATTTTCTTTTAATTTGTCTCGCTCGACTTTCCCTATGAAAGTAATGAAATTGAGAATAAATGAAAGAACTTTATTAGCGTTTTTTAAGATGTGATACGTTTCAATATGAATTCGTACCCTAACGTCCCTAAAGCGGTCTCTCTCTACCTCACTACGATCCCTAAGAGAAGCTCGAAAACTATTTTTTAACATTGAGAATAAATGAAAGAACTTTAGTAGCGGTTTTAATAATAATAATAAATCCAAAAGTATCCCTAAAACGGTTTTGCTCAATTACATTTCGCTCCCTAAGAAAGGAGACCAACATTATTTTGAATAAAATGGAGCATAACTGAAACAACTTTAGCATTCAAAAATTAAGGAAACAATAAGCATTTACATAAAATCAGAAAATAGAACTAAAGTCATTAGAACGTGGAATGATTCCAAATATCGCACTCGCATTACCCGTTGAACTTCAATAAAAAGACGTTGCTACAGAAATTCAGTGGCTGGTTTTCTTGAAAAAACTTCAATGAACCAAGCAGCGAAGGATTGAGCTTCTCCTCTTCTGATACAACTTTAACAGAGAACTATGGCTTCAGACCAAGGCAGTTGATGAATGTGTTACAGCAAGGTAAAGCAAAGTCAATTTCTTCCAAAATCGCATGGAATAGTTGCTTGATTATATGTTGAATCTTCTTCTTGGAGTCCACAATCCTAGGATTGGTTGGACGCAGTCCTCCACCCTTTCCTGTCCTGCGATAATCTTTTCACTTCTACATAACTACCCTTGCCTACGTTCGTAACTATTTGGTCTATGTATCTAAGCCTCTGTCGTCCTACTCCTCTCTTGCCCTTTGCCCTACCTTCTATAGATAGCTGTAAAATCCTGCTTTACTTTATTTATGGCTTCCTCTATGTAAAGGTTAAATATTGCCGGCGACAAAGTGCAGCCCGCCTCCTCACCGTCTACGTTAATCACCGCTCTCTGTTCCTTGTAGAGGCTGTAAATTACCCTCCCATCTTTATATGTCATCCCTACCTGCTTCATTATTCTAAATAAAATGTTCAAATTGACCCAGCGAATGCTTTTTCTAAATCTACGAAAGCCATGTAAGTTGTTTTTCCCTCTCCTCCAAGATTGTCCTAAGCGTTAATATAGCTTCGCGCGTGCCACTATTTTTCTAAACCCGAACTAGTCATCTGCCAGTCTCCATTCGATCTTCTCCTCTATTTAGTCTATGGGCCAACTGGCTAAACTTAAGGAAATGGTATAATTTGGGGGTACCAATTTTCCTTTTTACCACGGTTAGACACATACATTAGGATGTAAAAAAACGATAATTTCCATCTCAAAGTGGTAGCTAATAGAAATGGCGGCCAATCCAAGATGGCGGATGTTGAGTTTTATAAAATGAACTATACCTATCTTTCGAACTATTGGTCCGACTTCATCATTTTCTTAAATGAAAGCTTTTGTGTGTGCTACAATATTGTCATAACTACATTTCCGATAAAATCAACAATTAGTAACTAATGCATGAAGTAAACGAACGGAATTTTTTTTAACTCTTAACATTTAATGAAAACTAAATTAACCCCATCGTTACTTTCAAAAGTTTCATATACACTAAAATCTGCTCCTTCTTCCTTTCTTCAGTGACGTATCTACAAGTTGGCAGTTTGCATGCGCTTGTACACTTTAAGTTATTAGCATTACTTAATGGTAGTTGTCAAGAGCCAGCTTGGTAATTCTACGTGAGGTGATATGGAAGCCAAACTTAGGGTTATCTTTCATCTTTTTGCTGCTTCCGGAATAGCATCTCTTTGATTTTGACGCACAATTTTCCAATGTATTTTTTGTTTTATATAATCTACTTATGTCAAATTATTGGCACAGTATATACCTTTCCATCAATATTAACAAACTCTTTGCTGATGTTATGGCTAAAAGCCGTATTTGATCGTATTTTTTGCAAGACAGTCAGTCTTGTCAGTTGTAAAGTTCTTGTTTACCGTTAAGCGGAAACGTGTGTCACGTTTTACGAGGAAGTTAGTGGAAGTGCTGTGTTTATCGAACAGGCGTCGCTTATCTGAAGCCTTTCTTTAAGGTTTTCCCAGTAAAGGAAGTTTTTCACCATTAAAGAGCCAATTTTACATCTGTAATTACAACTATAGACGTAACTACAATGATTTTTGTATTTAGTAATTATTTTAATTTTAATTCAATTGTTTGATCAGCTAAAGCTGTGAATAATCGTTTACTTTTGGTTGTCTTATGAGATTTTGTGTATCTTCGGTTTGCAATATTTATTAAACCGAATTTATTTTTGCGTATCTTGCATATTTTGATATCCTTTGTATTTACATGATACAATTGCATATTTTAAGATGTATTTAAATTTTTGTTAGATTTAATCGATTTTAATTTCAATTTTTAATACATTTTTTCGGTTTTTTATAACGGACGCGATAATGAAACATACTGCAAAAGCCGAAAGGAAGATTTATTGGTTTAATTGATGTTTAATTTCATCATTTCCAAACTATTTTATCTTTCTCTTTCTCTACGGTGATGATGGGTGATATTGTGGAAGGTTTGGAAATTGCTCCAAATAGTTTGTCCTTTTCTAATGCACCTATTACTTTAGTTGATGTAGAGTATAGTTTCTCTGCTTAGTGCTTATAAATTACAGGAGACAATCATTTCGTGCAGAAAACTTAGAGAAACATCTTATTGCTAGTGTTTATCGTAATTCCTTTTTTATTAGAAATTATGCAACATATATAATTTTGTATACGTGTGCATATATATCAAAACTGTTTGCATATTTTTCACTAATATTCTGCATAATATGCGCATAATTTTACCATTCATTGTGTATTAATACAGGCAGTAAAGAACATTCGGGAAACAATTAAAAAAATCATTTTTTTAAATTACTTATTAACAGTTGATATTATCGAAAAAGTACTAATAACAATATTTATAGCACATATAAAGAGCTTTCATTAAAAAAAAGATTAATGAAATTGGATCAATAATTCCAGAGATATAGTTTACTTTATAAAACTCTACATCCGCCATCTTTGATTGGCCGCCATTTCTATTAGCTACCGCTTTGAGATGGCAATCATGATTTTTTGGCATCCTAATAAACCTGTATAACCACTGTAAAAAGGAAAATTGGTACCCCCAAATTATACCGTCATGTCGACTGGCCCATGGACTATATCGTGCTATATATTATTTTAGCGCAAGTAAGCTAATTAGTCCTGAAATGTTCGCATTTTTCTGCGCCTGCTTTCTTCGGGATTATAGCAGTAAATCAGCCTTTTTTTAAGTCACCCGGCATCTGCCCTGTGTCGTATATCCTATTTGTTAGTTTAAAGAGTCTATCCTGCACCTTTGTCCCTGAGTATTTTATTAATTCTGCCGCAACTGCATTATCTCCTCCTGTTGCTTTCCCTACTTTAAGGTCCTTTATAGCTTTGTCGAACTCTGCCCTAAGTATGCTAAATTCTAGTTCTTCCTATGTGATGTTTGGTTGCTCTAATTCTGCTAACGGTTCGCCGGCCCAATATAATTGTTCCAAGTACCCTTTCCATCTCTCTGCCTAGGTTCTATGAGTTCTTCTTCATCTGCAGCTTGCAGAACGTTAGACTTTGGCCTTGCCTTACATCCTACGTCTCTACTACCTGTATTGAACTCCGCCTCTATTGCTTCGCATTTCCCCTCGAGCCACTGTCCCTACCCCCTTTAATTTTTTATATTTATCCCTACCATGCTGACTTGATGCGTTTTTATATTTTTTCCTTTCGTCCATTAGTTCTAAAATTTCCTCTGTGACCCATTCTTTTCTGGCTGTCCATGTTTCTACTCCTAACACATCTCCAGCTACCTGCCTCAGTCCTGATATAATCTCTGACGATACTTCCTCTACATGGTTCGTTTCTCTACTATCTTGTCGCTTTCGACCTTAAACCTACCTAGGAATTGTGGCACCTTTACCATTTCTAAATCTACCTTGCTTAGGTTTGGCCAACTTTTTAAACTCAAGTCTGCTATGTATCACGACTAAATTGTGGTCACTAGCTATGTCGGCACCAGGGTAGCTTTTGCTGTTAATTGCCTGGTTTCTAAATCTCTCTTTCACTAAGATGTAGTCTATTTGATATATACCTATATCTCTATGGCGGATTAACTTCAAATGTTTAAATTTTCTATTTGTTAGTGTTTTTTGTACTACCAATCCCGAACGTCTTTAAGGTTGTTAAACGTTTCAAAAAATTACGCGGTCAACATTTTCTACGTTAGCCTTTACCTCATGATAAGCTAAGAACTCAGAGCAGGGCAGAATATTTTCAAAAAGTATTTAAAAACTAAATAGTAAATACTTTACACAAATCAAACGTATTTGAATATTAAATACTTTTACGTCCAGCACAAGCGAATACTAGATACAGATACATTGAAAAGTATTCAAATACATTAGAATGTATTGGAATACTTTCAAAAGTATTCAAATACTTGTCACTCAAAGACATTAAAAATTTAAAATACTATACTAGGTAAAAGTCTTAATACTTAAAAAATCAAGTTACACTTTGTATGGGGTTAGCTTTTTTTATATTTCTATTGTTATATACAAATTTAAGGGGAGTAAAAGCGTAATATTATTATTATTTATTATATTATTATATAGGAGGTACCTACTAGGATCTTTCTTATACCAGTTATATCCTAAAGAATACGTGTACCAGTTTTCAAAGCGTCGTGCACATGATACGTACGCCTTTCTGAAATTAATCCTAGCGATTTTGGAACATTTTTGACCATCCGTTTGTCCGTGTGCATGATAGTTTGTTTAGAAACGTGCGATCGCTTTGAAAATTGGTACACATGGTCTTAAGGATATAAGAAAGGTCCCTATTGTTTTTAAGTTACGTAGACTATCGAGTCAAAAAGTTTCACTCAGGATCGTTCGGTATTCAGATGTATCGGATTTTTATATTTGATTTTGTGACAATGGAAACTTTCCCTAAACATTTCTAAATTGTTCTCAAATATTTGAATAACTTAAAAGTACTGCCTTTTTTTGAGGCCGGAAAAAAAATTGTCTGAGATCGACCGGGAAAAAACATTTTCTTATAGAATGTGGCCTGTAGAATCCATAATTTCAAACAGTTCCAAGATTGGGCTACTAGTTCAAAAGTTACAGCCCTTTGAATTTTCTTTCGAAAATGGTTTCTAGTCTATAAATTTTGATTGAGAAGTCTGATCGAAAAAGTACGAATTGTTTTGGATTCTACGCACCAAAGTTAATAAGAAAAAGTGTTTTCCCGAGAAATTTTGGTGTAGTCGATTTTTGGTAAAAAAAGGAAGGTTATACACTGCTTTTTTTGAGGCCCGAAAAAAAATTTGTTTCAGATCGACCCGGAAAAAATTTCTTATAGAATGTGGCCGGTAGAATCCATAATTTCAATCAGTTTGAAGATTGGGCTACTAGATCAAAAGTTACAGCCCTTTGAATTTTTTTTCGAAATTGGTTTTTTGTCCATAACTTTTTATTGAGAGGGCTAATCGAAAAAGCACGAATCGTTTTGGATTCTACGCACCAAAATTAATAAGAAAAAGTGTTTTCCCGAGAAATTTTGGAGTAGTCGATTTTTGGTAAAAAGGGAAGGTTAAGTATTCAAATACTATGGGAAGTATTCGAATACTTCTCAAAGTATTCAAATACCTTGCGAAGTATTCGAATACTTTACGAAGTATCCAAATACTTTGCGAAGTATTCGAATACTAAATATTTGTGAAAGTATTTGAGTTACAAATACAAATATTGCTTCCATAAAAGTATTTAATTACAAAGCATTTGAATACTTTAAAGGATTTGAATACTAAAAAGTATTTACAAAATCGAATACTGCCCAGCTCTGTAAGAACTGTAATACTATGTCCCCATTAAAACGGATGCAATTTGACCCAACAAGCAGACTGACGATTGGAGACAATTAAAAACACAAAAACGCATTGAAAACCAAGTGTGTAAATTGACGCAAATTTCGTTGACCGCAATTACCAGATCAATTCTTTACATCATCATGAACAATATTTGTCTGGGAAGAAACTGCAAAATGTTTTTCAGATTTAAAAATTCTACTTTACTTGTTTCTGCGAGAAAATTGAAAAAAATTATAAAATTCATTTTGCATTTTTACGAATTATCACTTATATAAATATTTAGGTTATCTAAAAAAGTTTAAATTTATGGTAGCGTTAAGTAGTGATGATTGAAAACATCAAGATTGACAAAGTAACTAAACTCAACTTTAACGGTGCACCGATTCGAAGTACTTTTAAATTATTCCCTAAAGTTCTTCAAGTATAAATTTTATTGGGGAAGTTTTTGCATGGTGCAATATATCTAATAATTCCATTTCTAAAAGAAAGAAAAATAAATTCGACTTGAGCTGAATTTTTATTATAGTCACGTAATGAAAACTTTTCCGTCACTGAACACGTGAATACTAAAAAACTTTCAGGAAACACGCATTCATTTTCTAGGGAAAACTTTGCAATTGTGGATTTATTTACATAAGATGCAAATTTCACAAAATTTAGAATGACGTTATAATGTTTCGCGCGAATATTTTCTATTTAGAGGAACCTAACCGTAAACAATAGGTACACATTTTTTTGGAAATTTTATGGCAAGTTGTACCCTTCCGTTTTAGGAAATAATGTCCGTTTATCAATCAAGTATCTCATTGATTCGGTGACATTTCCAAAATAATACAATGACTAATAGGACACCTCCTTTTCGTGATTCAAACTCTTTTTCTCGAAGTTACATTTACATAACCAGGTATGCGACGTCTTTTGTGATTTATAAGAGCCCTCCAGTTAATTTGTTATCCGAACAAATTCCAATATCGAACTTCAAATAAAAAGGAAAACCGCTCTCCCCTGCTTCTCGTGACACGTTCGAAGGGAAATGGACCTTTGTTAAAATTTTGAAGTCCCAAATGTGTCTCCGACAGATGTCAGTTAAAGGTAGAGTAAGACGTGTGCAACAAAATGGGGGTTAGTTTTCCACAGTAGTCGCCCGGAGCTCGGCTCCGATCTCGTAAACTTGGTAATTAATGCGCACTTTTCCGGAAACATTCGATAAGTTTTCCTGCAGGTGTAACAGATGCAGAATAAGACCATTGAGTACAATTACGTAGAGGTATAAGATAAGGAATAAAACGTAATGATCGATAGGGAAGGACGATACCAACAATTTTCACTGAGAAGGGGAGGATCTCCACGGGAAATTATTAAAACGACGATAGCTCTAATAAAATATGAAAACTACCGGTTTTCCATTCAAACTTTATCGTGTCGTCTTTAGCGTTCGAGTGTCATCTAAATTGAGCTGTTCGAGTGATTTTTCCACCTTCTTTGCCCATGAATTTTAATGAAATGTACCCAAAAGTTTTTCGATGCGGTGAAGTGATTTGGAAGAGGTCACGGTTGCCCTTTCGCCTACGAAACTTCGCCCTGAAAACTACCAGTACCGGCGCCATTATTGTAGTTTAGATTTTAGTATTACAGTTATCTTGCATTATTAATGCCCCTTTGTGCTTCGCTTCCTATATTCTTCCTGGCTTATGGCCCTTCCTTTGTATGTTTCTGATTTTATAGGTCGATTAACTGCTGTTTTATCTCTCCAATGCTGGCACCCTTTTGCCTTTTATTTTAATAATTCCGCGGGCCATTCTCGTTCGTTTTTGTACTACCTAGCTATTCTAATTCTAAAGGCAGAACCGTAAAACCTACCATTGAGGATACTTTGTGGAGCGCCTATTTATATTTATTTTACGCCGACGAAGGACGGAAATGTTTGATTTGTACCTACATTGGAAAGTCGCGTCGAGGTAATTTTTCTTTGCTTCAGTTCTATCTATCCCCATTTATATTTTATTGTCGTATTTCAGTATTGTGGCGGCCAACCGCTATGAAAGTAACAACATTGATTAAACGATCTAGTAAAAAAACATCCCTGCTTAAGTCTGCATACAATAGGGTTGTTTCTTTAGTCTCCATAACGCTCATACAACATTAATTATTACCCGTGTAGTTACATGAACGCATTTCTAGAGGTTTGTACGTAACTTGGAAACATTTCAAAGCAGTCGCACATTCACCATACAGCAAGTTCAAGCAATGAGTATAGTGTACCACTTCCGGCTTGGTTTCAGATTCAACCACCAAGTAGGGTTTTATTGATCTCTATTGAAATTGGTTCCGGATATTTTGCTCGGTCCAAGCAGCTAGCACTGTTTTAGTCTTTTGATTTCTCCATGGATTATTTTAATTGAGTTTTTGGTTTTTCCAAGGTGGTTATTATGTTAATATGCAAGCGACTTCAGAATAGGCCGTGTCAATGTTGAATGAAACGTTTCGTCCACTTGTTTAAGGAGCTTCATCAGGACAAGCAACAAAATAAAAATAAAATATGCGGTGACCCCACGTTGGGCGTCAAACAAATAACGCTGTGTGTAATGATATGCGATCAGTATACCGCCCAACGGAGCTATCTCCAATTACAGTTTTTTTTCTTTTTAACATTTTCTCAGGGTACGACTGGGATCCGACACAACAAGAAAAGTACTAACTTCATCTTGAAGAAATTTGACGCAGAAAAATAAAATTCTACCTGAATTTCGTACTGAGATTTAAATTGACACACCATTTATATTACCACTTTCACTAATAAATTCAACAATGTTGTTCTTCGGCGATACTTGAAATTTCGCACAGTAGCCCGAACTGCTAACCACCTGCATTGCTTATCTCGCACGCGGCATTGTTTATGGCAAAACTAATTAATTTTTGCCCAATAATATCTGTCTACTAACATCTGACCAAATAACACTTTTAACTCGCGTAAAAATTACGAAAAAATGTACCCTTATTTATGCATTTTAAATTTATCATGCAAACTAAATACAAGACATAAAATTAAATAAATTAAACAATGACCGACTAAATCTACAATAAGAGACTAATATTAAAAATGACAGTTCAACATTTTCCCATTCTGTGTCCATTTGAAATAAAAAAAAATTCCAGGTCTTATCAATTAACGTAAAAATCCAATATGGCGTCCATAAGAAATAAGAAAGTCTGTAGCTTCTACCTATAGCGTATTGTAGAAATTCTGATAAGAGTGATAACAGATTTAGATATTCCCAAAAAAAGTGCCCCTAGAAGGTGCTAACGGGAACCGTCTATTTCCGACCGTATAAGGCTATAAGCTAAGGAAAATGAAAATGAAATTTGGCATATTCAGTTTTTCAGTGATATTCTCAGTTACTTTTAAAAAATTTGTGTTTTTTTAGCCACAGACAGGGGCCACTTTTCCTCCATTTAACCTACACTTTATCTCCACGAATTTGAACCACGCTGTACACAGACGGACTGACAGAAAATCCAAAATCCGGGTCGCACGTTAATAATAGGTTACCTCGCGTACATCTTTAAAAAAGGATTTTACTTTGTAAACCATTTTCTCAATTTCGAGAAAACTCAAACAATTATTAACCGCTTGATTTAGGTTTAAAGCAATCTTACTCCAAATTTTGAGTACATTTAGAAAATAAGTAAAAGTTAGATCACCACATTTAATATAACGGTATGTAAACCAAACCCTTGTACAACCGTAAGCCGTATAAAACTGAAGGAAAATTAGCTGAAACGTCCTTACTGAATAACCCATACGAACAACTTTTCAAAAATCCATCATTCGAATTAGTTTTCCACATAATAATCGTCTCTGACACCGCATCCTACTCGTAGCTTTACTAAAGAAAGTATCATATCAAGTAAACTATTAAATTTTCCCAAACTGTAATAACTACAAAATATAAACAATGAAGGGAGGACGTGGATTTATTCATAACGATAAAAATCTCATTAGTCTCTGATCATTAAACCCGTCATCTATAATAAATTCTATTCGAGGCCGAATAAAGAGACGACAAGGACCAGTATGAGTAATGGATTGCGATAAATTTAGTTTTTCTTCCAATAAATTAATGTGTTTTAATGTGCTCATTATTTAACGTCTTATCCCTGCCAATACGTGTAAGTTTAAATCTTAAGTATTTACTTGTTTGAACAATTACAGTAATAATAATAATGTTAGCAATACAGGACCAAGTGATTACTACACGCAACTATAAAAAACAACTCTGTTCAAAAACATGAGAAACCGTCCAACGCAAATGCAAATAGTAGCCATGCATCAAAAAGTACCTCTTAAACATAATCTCATAACAGATAACACCATCCTACAAATACACTCCACAGATAATACTTGAAAACCACACACATAAATTATATTGGGATAGTACGTTACTCACAGATGAAACTATTCACAGAATAGAGCAGACATTACACTTATAAGTAAAATGCACAAATCTATTTACTTAATAGCCATTGCCATTCCAACTTGACTATATTAACCCATACAGAAAAACATCGCTAACACACGGATATAGCTCTAGAGCTTCAAGCAAACTGGAGCATGAGAGTATCAAACACATGTCTTAACTAGAAAATTGCTAAGGATAACCCAGGATTCTACAAACATACACGAAACATTATTAATGCCTTAATATTTGTTATGTAAGCCCACCAATTATTATTAATAATAACGGAGATAATTAAATTTCCGGGACTGGATACTCTCAATGGATATTTGCTGGATTGTATTGGCGAATTAGACGAAAGAAATAGGGTACATCGTAATACAACGTTTGTTTATTATTTAACAAAATTCAATGTCCATTATTACTTTCCGAGTACATGCAAAGTATAAAGGAAAATAAACACTTTTTGCATAAGATTCGAAATAAAACAGCCAGTTTTGTAAATTTTCACTTTTTTTAAATTCTTTTAATGCATTGTTCTCTCAAACTAAAAATTGTAGCGAAAAATATTAATCGCAAGAAGTTGCGTCTTGACGAGCTCTACAAAAAAGTCGCATACACTTTTCGCGAGGAGTTCAAAATAAAAACGCCAGAGGACTTTTGTAAAATGCTTACCCTTCTTTAAGTTTGGTTTTAGTTGGTTCTTTCTCGAAAACATCATACAGAAAAATGTTAGATACAAAAAAGCTGCGTCTTGAATAGCTCTATAAAAAAGTTCCGCTTTCCTGCAAGATTTGAAATAAAGGCGACAGAGAGCTTTTTGTAATTTTCTATTTTCAAAAATTTCAGATTATAATGAATTCTCATCAACAAAAGAGGCCTTTAATTTTTGAGCAATTTACAAATAATGTTATTAAGTATTACCACATTAATTTTAGAACATGCACTGAACTTCAGTGTTTCAAATAAAAACATAAAGCAAAACCGGGTTCTTTGTTGGTCTTTGGTCGATATTAAAAATCCACGCTATTTGAAATGTGAAATCGTTACAGGTGAGAGATTTGCCATCAGGTTGACACAGTCTGAGTTCAGTTTAATCGAACTACCTTGCATGTTTACAATTACTTTGAATTTGCATCCCTTTAGGTGAAATGATATTTCAAACATTCTGGTCATTTAAAGCACCTCTAGATTTTTTATATTTCTTCTCCTACGTATGCTTTATATAACGTTTTTTCTTGACTCCTTACGCTTATCTTGTACACGCACCTTTGTCTAATTCGCTTGATTACTTAAATCTTTCCCCATTTTCAAACTCACTATTACGTATTTAGTAGTTTGTAGTGCATTACTTGAATTATGTATACTTTTAGTAATTTCCAAATATTTTTTCCAGCATGTGACACTCTCGAGCAACAAAACTCTCATGTGTCAGATGTTTACCCGAGTATTCTGACTAAGCTCTTCCAGATACATCCATTCAGAAGACCCATATCAATTGTTTTATTAAACCAAAAAAGATAAAATTTTTATATAAAAATAAGAATAAAAAAGGTAAATAATTGTTATTAGTTTATGAAAGTGTTAGAAGAATCATATACATGTAATATAAGTGTGATTAACTAAAAAAAGAAGTGTAAAATAATGTTTGATATATATGACATTATTTCCTTTGCACGTACTTTGCATGTTACACCTTTTTGCTACTTGCATGTTATGCTAACTGCTTTATTAAACACACCATTAACTAAATTGATGAGTTCGCTACACCAACGTTAACAGTAATGGTTAAAGGTCCTTTAAGTAAAATAAGATTCCAAAGCATGCTAGTCTCATATTTCTTGTCAAAGAAATTGTCTGTGACCTTTCTCCAACCACCTAACCTTTGCATATCATTTTCTATTTCTTATTGACCAGCTCCCAGGGAGTAACTCACTATTCAGTTCCGCTGGGCTATCAGCAAGTTTCGACCCGTGATAGGTCAAAATCACTGACAAATATTCGCTATTTAAAAGATCTTAATTTATCTTACTTCTTGGTACTAAATTAAACAAATCTTTAATTATTTGAGTGCGGTAAATTTCAACTTACTTGTACCACATTTGACTTGTTCATGAAAATGGCAGCGCTTTAACTGCAGAAAATGATTTCGTATGTCGTACTTTAACTTGGAACTCTATTTCAGTATGTCTGTAAACAAAAGTATTGCTACCGCCGAAATTGCTCAATTTGTATTCCAACGTTGTTACCATTCCTATTGAAAAAGCGCTATTCTTCATTTCATTTAAATGTAAATTTGCGAGCACGTACAAGTATCGTTTGTTAACCCCCTAATAGACATTAAAGTAAACTTTTAACATATTTCTAGCTCGACAACCCGTGAGCACTGAAATCCCCTTCTAAAAGCTCATCAAGAAAAAAATTGTTTATAGTCTAACGGCATCCTCAAAATGGAAAAGATGATTTATATGACGCCCTTCATATTTCATATTTTCTTACGACCGCTAACCTTGCAATTGAAAAAGATAGATGTAAAAATTGTTGACACATTTTATCACCCCATTGAGAAGAGAAGAGTATCAAGTTTGCTGTGCATAGAAGCTGACATCCTCCCCTGCCGACAGCTATAAAACAACGCATCGTTTGTCAAAACCTCCACTCTAAGACGTTTAAAATTAAATTTATTCCCGCAGTAATTTACAAAGCTTACATAATGTAATGATTAAGTCTATTAATAGGTGCGTTAGGGTTAGCGTGATTGGCGTCCATTATTGTGAAACGACTACCCTTTATGAGACTGAAGAGGTTATTTCACCCGAAAAAAAAAACATGCCCGCCCCTTACAAGTTTGTCGCGTCGATGTATGCAAGTGCAATTGTGTTTATATTGTGGAATGAGTGAATAAAATCGAAATGTGATCTATCGATGCGCTTTTATGGTCACTAGTAATGTAGGGTGCTTTACTTGTATACCCCTTTTTGTTTCTAGAGTAGATGTAAAGAGTTGACATGAACAGATCGGTGATCCGGTTACATCCGCTTTGAAGTATGCAACAATCTCATTAAATAGTATGTCACGGACTTGCACGAATCCATAGAAATAACACCTATTGTCATGTTAATTCTTTTCGTATTTGTAGCCACAATCAATTTTCTAACTGGTTGATTTCCACTTTTAGGACACAAGAACTCGTCACAATTTCAAATCGCATACGTATGCATCGCCAACATTCTGTGACCATTGCGGATCGCTACTCTACGGGGTGATCCACCAGGGGATGAAATGTACAGGTAAGCTTAACCAGCGTCTAGGCTACAGGATGTGAATAAAATCCGCATTTTTACAGCATGTGACATGAATGTGCACAAACGATGCGTTGAAAGTACGCCAAATTTGTGCGGGTGCGATCACACTGAGCGACGTGGTCGTATTCAGCTTAAGGTAAATTGTGTTGGAAATAAACTGTCAGTTGAAGGTAAACGATATTGATTCAACAAAACGCTCTAATAAAAAAAAGCAACGTTTTAGTGTGCCAAGGAAGAAATTTGATACCAATGGATCCTAATGGAGCTAGCGATCCCTACGTTAAAATTAAATTAATCCCAGATAATGATAACGTTAAAAAGAAAACTAAGACAATCCGCGCTAACCTTAATCCTGTATGGAATGAAACTCTAACATTGTAAGTCAATTACCATAATTTAGTTAGTACCAAATTAGCGCAATTTCTAGCGAATTAAAGCCGGAAGACAAAGATCGTCGTCTTTTAATTGAAGTTTGGGATTGGGATCGCACTTCTCGAAATGATTTTATGGGATCTTTATCTTTTGGCATATCCGAAATAATTAAATCATCCACCGATGGTTGGTTCAAATTACTTACACAGGAGGAGGGCGAGTTTTATAACGTTCCCGTGCCGGAGGAAGGAGTCGATTTGGCTCAAATGAAGGCGCAGATTAGAGTAAGGAAGACTATATGTGTTTAAAAAGGCTCTAACAACGTTAATTAAAGTACAGCTTACTCGAATTCTTTCATTGAAGTCCATTGAATAGCCGGCTTGTTGCGTGCTGTTTAATTGTCAAAAGCGGATGTTTGATTGATTCAGTTCTCCTATTAGCTTTCCCAATTGTTTTGTAAATAAAGGTTCGCTTCTAGCAATATCGATTAATTTCTCCTAGTTAGACACAGAACAGATTTGATCCCATTTCTTTTCCACTTTTAATGCCTAGTCATTATTTTACGACACCCGAGCTTTCGGATAAATTCCTCCTCGTTTTTCGTTAATTAAAGGTATTTCGTGAATCGTAACCCAGAAGACGTTATAAAACGCCTTTTTCCAGTAAATACGTCACTTTCTAATTGAGATAATTTATTTGAATGATCCTTATTCTGACGACAAACTTGAATCTACACGAGGTACTTTATCATTTTTACGAAAAATATACCACGAAAGCAGGCTCATGATAGGGTTTTAGTGAACCTTTTTTATAGATCATTTGAAAATGTTTTTATAAATTGTTTAAATATATTTTCCACCAACATAAAAATATACTTAGGTACTATAAGAAACCTTTGAAATGCAGTGTGAAGGAGATATTATTGTGTAAAATTCAATGTCCCAGGAACGTATTAGTAGAATTTTCTCGCAGTCACATAAATATAAATGTCGGCGTCTACTACTTAAACTACACAATTTTAGGGGGTGCGGTTCAGATTGAAAAAAGCCGAGTCCGGTATGATCTCCCAATATACCTACGAATATATACACTGTGTCCAAGAGAAGGATGTCTATCATGGAGATCTTGGAAACCATAGAAGATACGAAGATGGTCAAATTATAAGGCAAAGTTGCGCAATTAAAGAGCTGTAAAGAATACCAGAAAATTCTGATTACTTTTTTCTAATTTGACCACCGCCGTATCTTCAATGGTTTCGGAAATCCCCATGATAGACATCCTATCTTGGACAGGGTGTCCTATTACTAAAGGTCGCACCCCATAGCTATGGAACCGTTAATTTCACAGCTTGTAGAAAAAGGTTTTGTTAACAAAAGCGGCCAAGAGAAATCGCGGGGAATTATTTTCAAGTTTCTAGGTTTTGCCGCAAGAGGGCATAAAATTAAAGGTTCAGCAGAAAAATGAGTTTCGTTTTTAAAATATACCCCCCAAATATGCATAACAAATGCATCATTTTACTGCAGCCAATATTGCTCTGGCTGATAAAAAATAAGGGGTGGGGGAAGAGAACATTTCTTTAAGGAATTTAATGTAACTTCGGTTTAGGGTAACCGATTTTTACATTGGAAGGAGCTCTCTTCGCAATCAGATTTTACATGAAAGAAGTCTTTTTATTAAATGGGTACCCTAAGCAAGTTAGGTCGGATGACACTGGCCATGAAAGAATACTTCTTGTTGAAAATACAACATGGTTCACCTGGTAGATTATGAAAATGCGTGTTCGAACCCCTCGATCTCGCATTATTTTTTCTATGATAGTTCACGACAAAAAGAAGGGAACGAAGAATTGTGAGAGAGAAAGGAGTAGTCACTCGAGTGCCACTTTCGAATTTTTTAATTTATTGCATAAGTTCTCAAAGTACGAAAATAATGATCTTCGTCCGCGTCTTCGTCACTGGCCCGCCCGTTAAAAACGAGCAGCCCTGATATAGGCATTTGACCATGCAAAATTCTGACAGTTTTGAAATATGGCACAGACCTAGAGTTTAACGTCCTAAATAATCTGGCGAGTTTGAAAACTTGAAGCTGCGCCTCTCGCGAAGCAATCTTGAAAAAATTTGCTGTGATTCTTGGAAAATGTTACTGTAAAGTCTTCAGAGGAAGTTGTTTCAGCGATTCTGCCCTTTTATGTCTAAGGTACCAAATATGGTTCTAATCAGTTCAGTCGTTTAGCTGAAAATGAGGTACTGGTGCTTCAAAACGTGTATTTCTGTCAAAAAAGTGGGTGTTATTTTTTACCCCAATGCAATGCAAACCTAGAAACTTTCCAGCGATTTCTCTTGGCCGCTTTTGTCAACATAATCTTTTTCCCCTGTGACCTTTATTAATAGGACATCCAGTATATACTTCTACATGGTACAATTTCTTAAACTTTTAAGGCATTTAAGTTTCCCACATTTTTCTATGTTTTTACTTCCACATTCGCGTGATACGTACCGATTTTTTTATAAATCCACATTTCATTTTATATCAGATAAGGTTTGCTGTGTATATACAGTGCGTTCAAAATATTCATATCAATAATTCTTTTATCTTACGAGATACGAAAACTGTGTCAAATATAGTTTTATATGTGACATTACGATCTATCCGATCGCATATTGCAATTTCCGGCATGACTTCCGGTTTGACTGGAAATCGATGCAACTTTTGTATTTTAAATACAATGCGTATGTTTTTTTAAGATATTTGAAAAGAGCAATCAATTTTCCGTACAACATAAAATATGCATATGGTTGATATACAAAAAAATGGAGATATTCGTGAAAATTTATGAAATCTAGCATGCCATGTGCTATATGAGACAGAAAATTCAATGATTTACTTTTGCGCAATACGACCCCCTGCGCATCCTGACAGCACACGGCGTGCTAGTTTTCATAAATTTTGTAAACATTGAATATCGAATTTCTCTATTTTTTTGTATATTTTATATATATAATAAACTTTATTATTATGGTCGGTGTTTCTTGTGAGAACTCAGGTCTAGCCTGGTTAACTAATCGCACGGATTAAAATCAAGTAACGATTAGTGTCTGTGTCTGGTGAAGTTATGTAGGGTTCTAAAGAAAAAAAAAAAAAAAAATATTCACACACTCACATTGGAAATCTAGGGATAGTATGTAATTCATACTTACCAACATAGCTATTAATGGCCACAATAGTCAACGCTATCAGGAAAGAAGAAAACAAAACAAAAATATCATTATAATAATTCCTGTAATTTTATTAAATAGAGTTTATTGTGTAAGTGTTTCTTTGGCTTTGCGTTTGGGTTGAATACGAGTGGGTTGTGATAACGTGGTGTGTTTATGTGAAGAAGGAGTTTTGTGTTTTTTAATTGTATTTATGGTGTTTCTTTGTTCCTGAGGTCGTATTTGTGAGGTTGTTTGGGTTTTTGGTGGAGATATTGCAGTATTTTGTGAGCCTGTGGTGCTGTTAAGGTTTTTGCGCTTCGGTTGTATACGAGTGGGTTGTGACAATGTGGTGTGTTTCTGTGAAGAAGGAGTTATGTGTTTTTTAAGTGTGCTAGGGCGTGTAACTTTATTGGGTGGACCTGTTTTTGTAGTGCATGTTGCGTTACTTGTATTTATGGTGTTTCTTTGTTCTTGACGTTGTATTTGTGTGGTTGCTTGGGTTTTTGGTGGGGGTATTACAGTATGTTGTGAGCATGTAGTTCTGTTAAGGTTTTCACGTTTCGGTTGAATCCGAGTTGGTTGTGATAATGTGGTGTGTTTCTGTGAAGAAGGAGTTTTGTGTTTTTTAATTGTGCTAGGACGTGTAACTTTATTGGGTGGACCTGTCTTTGTAGTGCAAGTTGTGTTACTTGTATTTGTGGTGTTTCTTTGTTCTTGAGGTTGTATTTGTGTGGTTGCTTGGGTTTTTGGTGGAGATATTGCAGTATTTTGTGAGCTAGTAGTGCTGTCAAGGTTTTTGCGTTTGGGTTGTATACGAGTGGGTTGTTTCTGAGAAGAAGGAGTATTGCGTTTTTTAACTGTGCTAGGACGTGTAACTTTATTGGGTGGACCTGTCTTTGTAGTGCAAGTTGCGTTACTTGTATTTATGGTGTTTCTTTGTTCTTGAGGTTGTATTTGTGTTGTTGCTTGGGTTTTTGGTGGAGATATTACAGTATGTTGTGAGCGTGTAGTTCTGTTAAGGTTTTCGCGTTTCGGTTGAATACGAGTGGGTTGTGATAACGTGGTGTGTTTATGTGAAGAAGGAGTATTGTGTTTTTTAACTGTGCTAGGACGTGTAACTTTATTGGGTGGACCTGTCTTTGTAGTGCAAGTTGCGTTACTTGTATTTATGGTGTTTCTTTGTTCTAGAGGTTGTGTTTGTGTTGTTGCTCGCATTATTGGTGGAGACATTACGGTATTTTGTGAGCCTCTAGTGCTGTTAAGGTTGCTGCGTTTGCGTTGAGTACGAGTGGGTTGTGATAACGAGGTGTGTTTCTGAGAGGAAAGAGTATTGTGTTTTTTAGCTGTGCAGGCCGTGTAACTTTATTGGGTGAGGGCGTCTTTGTAGTGCATGTTGCGTTACTTGTATTTATTGCGTTTGTTTGTTCAGGAAGTTGTGTTTGTGTGGTTGGTTGAGTTAAGGGTGGAGATATTACAGTATGTTGTGTGTCATGTTGTGAGTCTAAAGTGCTGTTTAGGCTTTTGCGTTTGGGTTGAATACTAATGGGTCGTGATAATGTGGTTTGCTTCAGAGGTGAATCTCTGAATGTAGTATATGTTGTATCATTTGTTGTACTTGTTTGTTCGGTAAGTTGTATTTGTGTGTTTGTTTGGGTTAGAGGTGGAGATATTACAGTATGTTGTGTACCGTGTTGTGAGGGAGTGCTGTTGTTTACATGTATACGTTGTGGATCATTTCTGTATGTAGTATCTTGTGTTATGTTTAGAAATTTACGAACAATATGGCATGTGTTGATAATGACTGCTTTTTGTAAATGTTTGTATGTGTTTTTGTCCAAACCTAATAGTTGTAAATTGTGGTGTATTGTCTTTGGTATAACTCCGGTAGCACTAAGAATAATGGGAACTATAACAGTAGATTTCATTCTCCATTGCGTCTTAAGCTCGATAGCTATATCGGTGTATTTGCGGTGTTTTTCTGCATGTGTTTTAGTTAAGTTGTTAGTGTTGGGTATGGCAATGTCTATAATACAAATGGATTTTTGCGTTTTATCTATAAGTGTAATATCTGGTCTATTATTGTGGATAGTTTTGTCTGTGAGTAGTGTCCTGTCCCAATATAATTTGTGTGTGTTGTTTTCAAGTATGATCTGTGGCGTGTATTTGTAGTATGGTGTCTTATCTGTTATGAGATTGTGTTTAAGTGCTAATTTTTGATGTATGATTTTAGCTACCTGATCGTGTCGATGTTTGTATTCAGTTTGTGCAAGTCGTGTGCATGCCGATATTATATGTTGGATTGTTTCTGATGTTTGTGAACAGAGTCGACAAGAATCGTTTGTCACTGTTTTGTCTTTATGTATGTGTTTTTTATAGTTGCGTGTATTAATGACCTGGTCTTGTATTGCTAACATGAAACCCTCAGTCTCCGGGAAGATATCACATTCAGACAACCAAGTGTGCGTTGCTATAGAATCAACACAATCCTGACTAACCTCTTGCGGAAATCGTCCATGTAACGGCTTTTGGTTCCATGTCTGTATGTTATTTGTGATGTATGTAAGTTTGGATGGAGGTGGGAGTATATTAGTTTCGTGTAGGTTAAGTGGTGTGTAAGATTTGTCTGCATATGTTACTGTTTTGTGTAGGACTGAAGTATCTGTTTTGTTATAAAAGTATTGCCGCAAATTGTGTATTTGTGTTTGGTGCAATATTTTTATATCTGTAAGTCCTCTACCTCCTTCCGAACGAGGAAGGTAAAGTCGTATAGTAGAGGAGTGAGGGTGATGTATATGGTGTTTTGTTAATAGTGTACGTGTGTTTCTCTGTATTTGTTCTAAATCTGTATTTGTCCAACGTATAATCCCAAAAGAGTATGTAAGCACTGGTGTGGCATAAGTGTTAATAGCTTTGATTGTATTTCTACCGTGTAATTTTGTTTTAAGTATACTGCGTACTCTTTGTAGGTATTGTGTGATAAGTGTTTGTTTTATACTCGTATGTTTAATGTGTGTGTTTTGCTGAAAACCAAGATACTTATAAGTTTCATTCTCGTCCATGGAATTTATTAAATTACCCTTTTTTATTTTTATTTTATTTTATTATTATTATTATTATTATTATATTCATATTTTATGTTGTCGTACAGCAAATTGATTGTTCTTTTCAAATATCGTAAAGACACATGGGCATTGCATTTGAAAAATAAAAATGACATAGATTTCCGCTGTTAAACCGGAAGTGATACCGAATTATATTTAACCAGTTGTTCGTAGTTCGTCAATTAAAAAAGATTTTGAGGTGGCGCTCTTTTCTCGAATGCGCTGTATAGAACCATTTTCAAGAAACAAACTTTTCTATTAATACTTCATTTATTTTGAACAAAGGTAAAGGAGGGTATATGAAACTTGATACATAAATATCAAAAATTTAGGTATCAAGCAAATGCAAGCAAAAATCTTTTATTTTATAAATCTTCAGGTACCATGAAGTGAAGATCATGGAAAAATGCCTCTCCAAGATGCAAATGAAACGAAAAGAAGATAAAAGCATGAGAATGTCAGTCTGAGTGTAGCTGTAGACCTAGACGTAAATAAATGACAAAGTTTTTCATAAAAAAAGACATTTTTTCTAGTACTTTGTATACTTGTTATAAATCGAAACGCATCAATTGCAACTGTCCATACAAAATTATTAGAATTTGAAAAAAAAAAGTTAATAGATTCCCCAATTGGTCGTATTCAGAATTTTAAAAAGCAAATATCTGTTGAAATTGTGCTCATACCCCTTATAGGTATCTATTATTAAGATTATTTTGGTGGCATACTTCTCCAGGGACTATCTGGAAACTAAAAAACAAATTGGACCATAGAAAAACTGTTCTGATCGTCGATTGAAAACTACACGTACACGTTGCACTTTCCCTTCAAGTAGTCAAGCAATCATCGTAGAGAAATTAGTCTTTAGGAGCAATGAAATTATTGGGCGGGTATTTCTGTAATAGCTGCAGCGTCAATTCGAGTATTTTGTTTTAATTAGCGTTGCTATAATTAGTAGCTAGGTTTATAATGCCATTAGTCATTATCTACCTGTGTTGCCTAACATTAAATCCTTGTTCAATTATACCCTTCGGGTAACACGAGCGGGCGGGCGATGCGATTTAATGGTCGCTCATTAAGGGATGAAGCAGCAGCAGTAACTTTATCGAATGAGAACGTTTTTTATATTGTTGTGTTGTTTATGTAGAAAACGTCAATAACCAGGAAGCCCACTTTAGCCGATAAGGATGTTCCGCATAATATGGGTAAATTGGATGTGATTAGGGCTACCGATTTTAATTTCTTGATGGTGCTCGGGAAGGGATCTTTCGGAAAGGTGACGCTATCGTCGCATATAAGGGTGCGTTTTTATTGTTCGTAATTTTTAGGTGATGCTGGCGGAGCGAAAGGGAACTGACGAGCTGTACGCTATTAAAATATTAAAGAAAGATATTATAATTCAAGATGACGACGTTGAATGCACGATGGTGGAGAAACGGGTGTTGGCTTTATCGAGCAAGCCACCCTTCCTTGTTCAATTACATTCCTGTTTTCAGACTATGGTTCGTATACTTTCCCTAAAAAGACGGGATTAAGCTTCTGTTTATGTTGCAGGATAGATTATACTTTGTAATGGAGTACGTCAATGGCGGGGATTTGATGTTTCAAATTCAACAGTGCGGTAAATTTAAGGAACCAGTTGCAGTGTAAGTTTACGTTTTACTTAAAAGGAAGAACCTCTACCTAATTTGCATTTAAATTAGGTTTTACTCAGCAGAAATCGCTATCGGATTATTTTTCCTGCATATGCAGGGAATCATCTACAGAGACCTAAAGTTGGACAATGTTCTGTTAGACCAGGATGGCCACATTAAAATTGCGGATTTTGGTATGTGCAAGGAGGAGATAACCGGCGATAAGACTACGAAAACCTTTTGCGGAACTCCGGATTACATCGCGCCGGAGGTAATTTTAAATTACAAACTGAAAACGTTTATTGATTGATTGATGGGTAGGTATTGAGGTAATCAATCAGGCGTTATAAATCAGCGACGGAGCTTTCAGTAATTTTAATGAAATGGAAATGCGCCGGGTCTGATGGGCACGTAAGCTCTGAATACATCCATTTCATTTTTAGCGTTCCGTCACGTTGGGTTTCTACTATTCTATAAATTAAATTTGCTTCCATTTTAATTTTCGTTTCAAAAGCTTCAATTAACCTTTTGAATTTGTTTACCTGTGGAGTGTGGGTATTTGATCAATTTTTGTGCTGTTTGCCATAGGGAAATGATTCATTTCGAAAGAAAAACATTCTTTGTATATTCCTCACATTTTTAATAAAACTCTTATTTTACAATATTTACATTGACACTTCCACCTTTGTTCTAATAAGTTCAATTTAAAAGAATTCAAAAGTTCAGAGGACTTACATGGTCCTCGTATTACTTGAACTGTAACCTTTAGATCAGGTTACCTTAAAATGTGCCAAGCCACCAACTTAGAAGGCATAAAATATGTTAATATAAAAGGTGCAGCAATAGCATATAGCATTTTTTATTCTTCACATGTAGTCATATACTTTTTTTTAATGTCTACCAATATTTTTACTAACAACGTTAAAAAAGTTTGGAAGCAAGAGACAGGATTCGAGCTCAACAACTGATCTTTCTTATGGTAATTTTTGATATAGTTGTGGCTTAAATTTGATGGTGCAAAAACGGCAGGGCACCCCTCCCGCAATGCAAAATGAGATATTTAACTTTTCAAAACGGTATTTTAGATAATTCTGTATCAACCGTACGGTAAATCGGTTGATTGGTGGGCATACGGAGTCCTTTTATACGAGATGTTGGTCGGGCAACCTCCATTCGATGGGGAAGATGAAGAAGAACTGTTCGCGGCAATAACAGACCACAACGTGAGCTACCCGAAGGGTTTATCGAAGGAAGCCAAGGAGATCTGCAAAGGGGTATTTTTATAGGCGCCAATTTTGCCGTGTAACCGAAATTTTTCCAGTTCCTCACCAAAAATCCATCGAAACGTTTGGGTTGCGGATCGCGCGGCGAGGACGACGTTCGCGGCCATTCCTTCTTCAGGCGAATCGATTGGGATAAGATCGAAAATCGCGAAGTCCAGCCGCCGTTTAAACCCAAAATTGTAAGTCCAGTAGGTTGATGCGTGGTACTCGTTGCTAAAATTTCGTTCACAGAAACATCGCAAGGACGTTAGCAATTTCGATAAGCAATTTACGTCAGAGAAAATAGAACTAACTCCAACCGATAAATTATTCATGATGAACTTAGATCAGACGGAATTTATGGGCTTTTCATTTTTAAATCCCGAATTTATCCAGCATGTTTAAATATAACTACTTAATTAATATAATTATCTACTTAATTGATTCTTTTATGTGTAAAACTCGAATAATAGTGTAGTTTATTTAATTAAACTCTCTTCTAGTCTGGTAAGGAGCCTACCGATATTGCACTTTCTCATTACTGCTAGTTATAATTGTATCATAGTTTTAAATAAGCCATGTTTAATAATAAATCAACTATTGTGTATTCATGATTGTAAAATACTCAAATAAATCTCGTTCAACTCTTTCAAATACTTGCACTTTGTTGTTATTATCGATACTGTTGGCATCAAACACTAGCTGTTAATATGAGAGATGATGGACATGACGCAGTTTTTGAAAACTGAAGGTAAGTATTGAAATTTTTCACTTAGGTACCGTAATAAACAGTCTTATGCAATCTAAGAATAGATGACGTTTTCACTCATTGCCCGAAAAAAAGAAGTTTGTAAACAAACGAGCCCTCAAAATAAGGTGTATCTGCCACAAAACCGATTTTGAAAATTATCTGTGACTGAAACCTTTGATTTGTGAACGTTCTGAAAATTTTGAAAGAGTGCATATGGATTATGTTGGACCATTCGAAAACGACTATTTTCTTATATTATAGTTAACACCAATCCTGAAGCGATCAAAAAGAGTAAGAAATCATCCCATGAAATACTGTAAAACTTCTTTAATATCCTAATATTTTTATTGGCCACTGTAATGGCACACCGTTTCTAAAAAAATAATTTCTTTTTATCTTCTACAGTGTAGGGTAGAATTTGAATTTGACAGTGTAACCTAAAGGTTCAATTTAGTTAACAGTGTATGTATTTACGTAAGATTATTTTAGCACTTCATAATAAGCAAAGTATTCCGCATTATGGCGCGACAATTATGATTCACGAAGTATAGGTAATGAAAGAAAGCATATTTCATTCGCTCTCTGAAAGCGGCCACGTACATTAGTAGCGTTTTGGCCAAAGAGACGCCTACATGAGAATTACATAAGCTCTCCGAAACATATGAGAGTGTAAATTTTGAACTAATATTTGGTTATGCGATATTGACAATTAATGAGATATCAGTGATAGAAATGAACTAAATTCTTTCCTATTATGCTTAAACAATTTTTACCTGAGCTAGCTCAATCAATCATTTTTCCATGTAGACTACATATAGGAGTATAGGAACGTCACAAAATAAATAAATAAGATAACAAACAAATACGTGCAATAGCGGAATGTTGAAGTACATAAGGCGTCTTATGAATTGGCGAGATATTCTTTGATACTCTAAAATGGGTGGTCAATGAGGAACTTTTTTAAATATCTTTTAAATGGGCGAAGAGAGGTCCGATTCTTGGCTTCTTGTGGAAGACGGTTGAATAGCTTTATCATCATATATTTTGGTGATTCTTCAAATAGCGTTGTGCTGTGCGGAGGTACAATAGGGTTGTTGTGGTAGCGGGTTTTCATGCCCTGGTTGATATCCTCGTTTGTAGTGAAAGCCGATTTATTCTCAAACATATATACCAAACAATTGTATACAGGGTGATTCCTATAGTACCTGCCACCGTTTGGGAGCGTATAGGGGGTGCCTAGGGGAGTATTTTGATATAGGACACTTGGGGTCGGAAATCTAAAATAAGGGCGCCAGAACCAAATTTATCTTCTGGAATTTCACGCCTGTATGTAGGCAACCCAACCGACCGACGTTTCGCGCGGAGCGATGCAGAGCGAGTTAGCGCGAGGAAGCGACATGGGAGGGAAGGAGGGAAAACGACAGTCAAAAGCAATAACGTTTACAAGTGTTCAACGTGGCCACCGTTGTTCTCAATGCACTTCCTACATCTAGCCAACTATTATTATACTATTGCCATAGTGTTTATTCACTTGATACGCGTCGTTGCAGACGGGATTTCGTGGGTTTAAACAAAATTCTGATCAAGTGTCAGCCACACATCGCCGCCTGAGATCGCTCCGTGTGCACCGCCGGCCGGTTGGGTTGCCTACCTACAGGCGCGAAATTCCAGAAGGTAAATTTGGCTCTGGCACCCTTATTTTAGATTTCCGACCCCAAGTGTCCTATATCAAAATACTCCCCTACGCACCACCTACACGCTCCCAAACGGTGGCAGGTACTATAGGAATCACCCTGTATGTATAGGGAATAAATGGACATGATCCTTAGTTGCTTAAAGAGCGGCCGGCAATGATCGTGTGCACCTGCGTAACAGATACGGCGGATAATACTCTTCTGCAGGACGAGAAGTCTGAGCGAGGCTGGAAGCTGGAAGTATAAGTACAAAATGGTAAGTTCCAAAAGTACTTTGACAACACAATGAAATTACGAGAACCTGAAACCTGAAAATATATTTAACTTTTATATACAAGATATCAATACAAATTCGCAACCCTCCGCAGATTAGAATTACCGAACCACCCTGTAATTTGTAACCGACCGGTACAGTACCTAACTATAAATATGATTTAGTAATCTAAGGACTTTAATGATTATGTTACAAGTGCAGCATTTAGTGGAAGCGATCCGAAGCTCCCAAGACGTTTGAAAGCCTTTTTGAAGATGCATTTCTTGTTTCAGAGATATCGCCAAGTTTTTCCAGAATGTTCGTTGCGATATATACTGGGTGGAGTAAACGACACGTGTTTTTGGAAATTTTGCATGCAAAATCGTGTCAATTTTCAGGAGTACTGTTTTTTTTAAATGATTTTTACGAAAGCAAGAAATAGGTCATACCAAAAAAAAATAGACAATTATTGATTTCTTTAACATAAGTACTTTTTATTTGTATTTTCAACTGTGGCCCGTGGCGCATATGAAAAATTTTATTTTGGCCCCTTGGAAAAAAGGTTGCCCATGCCTGCTTTAGGCAATAATAAATACATAAGTAATGACATACAAAAGGGAAGCCGTGAGATTAATAATTATTAATCGATAAACCATCATAGATGCGAATTATACTACCACTGCCGCCAACCTTCGCAAATTCGCGATGGAATTCATTATCCTTTCGCTCATTACAAGATTTTTAAAAGCAAAAGGAGATTCAAAATACAAATTAGAATATAGGTACCACCTCATCTTTGCAAATCCTGTACATCTGATCCTAAAGTGGAATTGTGAAACGCGTTCCCAAAGAAGCTATATAGACATCATAATCATATGTACCACTGCGCCTCTCCGCAGTCCTCCAGGTTTGCAGCTTATCAAACACTAACAAAAATTGGGAATAATCATCTTACTTCCCTTATAAGACGTTACACATAAGACGAAAAAGGTCAGTCTAGCCGTTAAACCTCCAGAACGGCATCCTTCAAATGTATGGGGAGCAGAAATCTAAAGATGGGGATATCGAAGGCGAAGATCGATTCTTTTTAAGCAATAATTAGCTTGCTGAAACAAAGAACCGGGGACTTTCCTTTCCATGTCCACCACTATAAATGAACAACCATTACCTGTGTGTATGAAAAAAATTATCAAAGTTCTCGTGTGAGATCGAAGGGACTTCAGCGCATTTTTGTGTGTCAGATCAATTTTTTATTAGTTAGTGGTGACTCCACCATCAATAAGATCTTGTCGAAGGCTACCACATTCACTTTGTCAGTACCCACTTCCCGTGCATCCGCAATTCGCGTTTGAAGTTTTCACTCCACCATCAGTAAGATCTCGTGGCTCCTATTCCCTTTTTCGGTACCCGCCTCCGACATCCAGTTCACCCGCGATTAAAGTTTGATGTTTTGACTCCACCATCAATAAGATCTTATCGGGGGCTACCACATTCTTTTTGTCGGTCCAGACCCGTAGCTAGGGGGTGGCCAGGGAGGCATGAGTCCCACCTAGATCGTGGTCTTGCCCCCAGTGGAAGTTACGGTTGATAGTTCCTTTGCAAAAATTACAAGGGAAGTCTTTATCAAAAACTTCTTAAGCCCCCCCCCCCCCTCTAGAAAAATACCGGCCACTCCTCTGCTATTTCCTTCACTACCAATTCACATTTTGGTGGATTTCGTTTAGGGAATGCAATACCGGGATCGCGGGATCCTGAAATACCGGGATCCCGCAGCATTTTTGCGGGATTAATCCCGCACATAAATGGAGGGGAATCCCGCGGGATTTGCGGGACTGAGGAATTTGTCGACCAAGGGGACGCCTCTGTTTACTTTGTTAATGAAACGCATAACGGAGAAATTATTTTTTAAATAATTGTTAAACTTTTTTCGTTAAAAATATACTATGATTTTTTAGGCACTTTAGAAGTTCACCTTTTTGTGCTTTACAGTTGAGGTTTTTTTGAGTTCTAAGTTAAGTTGAAGGTACTTTTTTGTTAAATATTCAGATAATTAGCGATTTATTTTAATACAGAAGTTAACCGCACAGAATTGCTTATTTGCCAATTTATTTAAAGTTTTGCGGGATCCCGCAAATACCAGGATCCCGCGGGATTAACATCTAACAATCCCGCAAATACCGAGATTGAGATTTTGGTGCGGGATTGCATTCCCTAATTTCGTTAAAAAAATCATAGCTCGAGCTTCTATGGGCGACACGAGAAAGAGTGATCGCGATTCGAGCTCTTAGAAACTGTTTGGCGTCCAAAGTGGACTACCCCTCGAAGTGCGCCGCGCAAAAGGTGGTTCATTTCGCCCCTAGAAAAGATAAACAAATTCCACCACCCAGGAGTTATGCGCGTTGGCAAGATCTTTCCGACGGCATCAATCGGAGAAGAACTGTAAAAGAAGATAGAAAAAAAACTGAAAAATCTCCAGGTTAGTACAAATCGCTCGGGGATGGGCCCAGATGTTGGCGCTCCACATCTTGTAGCCCCGTCCTCAACGTTGTTAATTGCACGGCCCCCATAGATACATGTAGGTACACTCCCCGTCTTTTTACAAGCGTTATTCTACAGGGCTTGCATTTACTGCCAGCCAGTCAGCCAGAGGAATAGTTAAATCGAATCATGCAAAGCAACATCACACTAATACAGCGATTCGAATACAGGTAACCGATACGTTAACTTTCTCCCCAGGATGGTCGAAATCGAAAACGCAGACGATTGGTGTACTCAAAGCGTATGGAATTCTAGAATTTCAGCTCTTTTAAGTCATTATTAGATGGTTTTGGTTTTCTATGTTAATTTAAAACGTGAAAGCTGCAAGGTCGTGCAGTTTATTTCATTATCGCGGACCTGTTGCGATTGACTCGAAATTCCAAACAACAATGGGCATTACTGGGCTACCGAGTTTGGAAATTTTAACCTGGCAAATGTGTAATTAACAGTAGCTAATTAAATCAGTTGCAGTAAGTCGCATCCGAACCAGTCGTTAGTGGTTCCACTTAGAAACGCCCTTAATTGAACTGAATTTTAAAACCAATTTCAGATTTTGCCACACAATTAAACAACGAAGTTTTAATATTTGAAGGTTATTATTAATATTAATGTACACTGGGCTAGTTGGGAAAATCGTCGATTCTTACATGAAATGCCCTAATTTTATAAAAAGTAAAAGCCGTTGTTTATAGTGGATTTGCCTTTGGTGTTATACCAAAACTTAAGATCCACTTTTTGACAATTTTTACTGTACGTTTTGCGATTTTATCACCGTTCCGTTAAATATAAATATAAGCATTTGCTATCTTTCTTCCGCTTACCATAAGAGGGGTATTGTTACGTTTCCTGCATTCAATTTCCCATAGCTACCGATAATTAATTTATGCTTTGTTGGTTGCGTTCCCGTTAAGGGTAGGTAATCGTTTCTGTGCCCGTGGTGCTCGTACCGATTTGTTTTTAACTTCTACAAAATGGTACCTATTTGATGTTTTCAAGTCGAAAAAGAAAAATTATGACGGAACACTCTGTTTATGAGAAGTTTTTTAATTTAATAAAGTAAACCTGGGGGTGGGGAATTGTTTACGAAAAAGCACAAAATTGGTTTATTACATATGAATTTATTTTGCCGTACAGTTGTTTTTTTCATTGTAATTGGGTATTATTAGATTTGTTTAGTTAATTGTAAAACGTGAAATGAGTGCTTAAATATAGGCACGTCTAGTTGTTTGCGATAAGAGATTTTGCCATCGGACGAAATAAAATTAAAACGTTGTTTTTATCACTGTTATGAAGGTGTTCAGCGATGTGCACATTAGTTCGGCGTAAGCCTCCTGCCGAAGCTGACGTTATCAAGGTTATGTATGATTGCCGCTTTATTTGTAAAAACATGAGGTAAAAAATTTATTTTATTATGGAAGTGGCGTTTGGTTATATTCTGCACGCATCACAGGGCTGCAAGGGAGCTGTTTGGCAACGGTTGGAAAATGTAGGTACGTTATATAATATACCTTTCGTCGTCTTTTTTATAATATTTCTGTACCTAGGTACAGAAGAAAGTTAAGTATTACAAATGAATTGTAAGAAGTTCAATGCGCCGTGTCGGAATAAAGCAGTTTTAGTGCACCGTGTTAAAGAAAAGTTCAGGAGCCTTGTTTATCACAAACCGTTGTTGAAGATCAGATTATTAAGGGGAATAAACTGTAAGTAATTTTAAGATTTTATTTGTCGATCGACCATTTTCGAGGTAATTTGTCCGAATAAGCGTTGCAAGCTTCTCTTTCTTCCAGGAATGTTGTTTAATTTTCTTTTCATGTTTCGGAATAGAATTTTGTATGGCAATCATATTCGAACCCATTGTGCGGCCCGGATAGTTTTCGTATCAGATTCTGCTTCTCGCATTCAAAAATTATGTCAGGTGATAATGAAAATTTGTGTAGTTAATCCTTTCATAAGGTGATTCATACTACTGTGTCTCCCAAATTATTTAAGTTGAGTCAATATTGGGATTTCTCTCTGTGGCAGATGCCGGAAGTGTACAGATACAGAGGAGGGATCATAAAATTATAAGTTTCAATTTTGGTTTGTTGTAGCTAAACAGGTGTCTGTGGTTGACGGCATGCCATTGCACCTACCATTATTTACTTTGCGCTCAACATGGGACCACAGCAATACATACTTATTCAAGAAACTACATAACACAAAGGTTAGTTAGATTTTCAACTTTAAATCCTTGCTTCTCTAATCCTTTTCCACATCTTTCTTTCTTTAATTTGGACTTTGATAGGAAGGTGCTGTTAATCATGTGTAAAAATTACTTAAAAATAATGTATTTTTAATATAATGGTGATGTACATTGGGATATCAATTCACATATGAAGTGTAATAGCTACATTGATTATAATTTTTTTTGTTTTAGAAGACTTAACTTACTCCTACTATTTACAGAACATTGACACTTTTTACAAAAGTCAATCCAAGCGTTTTTTTGCAACAAATATACTGTACGTACCATTCCTAATACCAATTTGAGCTTTACAAAATAACCGTTATTTACAATTACAGTAATTTAATTGTATACGAAAGCCAATACTGTTTGTTATATATAAAACGAAATGTCTTACTTTAGCAGAGACTAAATGAAACAATCCCAATTCAATGTAACACCTAACGCGATCATTTTGACCGGATTCAACTTACACCACAATTTAACATAAATATTATACTATAAAAAAATGAACGAAGGAAATCACATTATCAATATTACGTATAGGTCGTCGTCGCCTTACTTCCGACCTCAATCCTACTATATTAGCTAAATTTATACATTTTAGTCCATAACATATCTAATAGTTTGCACACTTCAATGGGACATAATTTCTTCCTTCTTTTTATCGTTGTGCTGTTGAAGGTACTTGGGAGATCGGCTGAGGTTGTGTGCTACCGGCTACGTTGGGCGACTGAGTGGTACCGTTACTGGTAGACATTTTTGAAAATGCTATTAAAGTATCCGGAAAGTTTGGAGGGGTTGCAGGTGTGTTGCATGGAGTCATGATCTGTAACATAAAAAAATGGGACACATTAATTGGTTTCTAATCAAAGAATTCACAAATAACTTGCAGCATTTCTTCTAATTTCACCCTTATTTCATTTCCTCAAATTTCATGAATATCCCAAATGAGTTTTAAATTTAATGACATTTATTTGAAAATAGTTACATAATTCAAAGCTTACGTTCAGAGGACCTTTTGCCGCCCATAAATCCAAAAAACAATTAATGCGCATTTAAGCGCCTGCGCAGGTACCAAAAGCTTCAAAAATTTTTTTGAACCAGGAGTTCATTGCCATTGCCCTATTTTTCCTGTAACTAATATCCTCCTTTAATGTACCCCACATTAATTAAATGAAGGAAAGACTGTGGATGAAGGTATTGGAAGGAAGTGTGGAGGGGGATCCAAGACGAGGAAGAAAAAGAATGATAATGATCAGCAAGCTGGGGGAAGAGAATGGTATGCGATGGTGGAGAGTTACTGACAGAGAGAAGTTAATAGCCAAGCACCTGCCCAAGCAGAGCACCACTGATGATAATGACTAAAAATTTCATCATATTTCACAAGAATTTCATCTTCCTTATAGTTTTCTACGCTAGTGGCAATAATTTCCCCTGTGACCAACACCTGAATGGCAACTCAATGCCAAATTACTACATAGTACTTCAGTCATAATGGGATTCTCAGTCTATCGTCTTGAAGTTTGAACACTACATGATAACAGTTGAACTTGAAATGATAAAACATTCTCCCCTGAACATATAAATACAATGTAAGTGTAAGTAAGTAGATTAACATCACCTGTCCGAAGTGTGTGGAAGCTCCTGTCTGGCATGAGGGAATGGCGGCTTCTTGAAAAAATATACTCAAAGCAGTCTGAAAGTACAAAAACATCAATAAATGTCTATTTTTAGATAATTTTGTTGATAGTGTAATACTTTTTACATAATTGGCTTTAAGGACATTACCCTCATTAATAAATAATTGATGTGTTATTAAACTGATAGGATAATTTTAAACCGAAGCGGGAAAACTACTGACAATATAATCCATTAATTTAGGTGAAAGTCTATTCCAAAAGGACACAGGCATTTTCGCAGATACCTTTTAGATGGGATGAATTGCAAATACCAATAACAAAAATCGGGGTCTGCGATTGTTATGAAAATTTGATCAGCTGATTGTCAGGTGATTAAATGAACAATTTTGTATAAGGAGGCACTTCCCCTAAAAGAATGACCTCCTGACACCATGAAGAACAAAACAATAACACTAATAAAAAAGTGACGGCCATGTTTTACTCTTTTGTTTACAAATGAATTAATTGCCTACTCACCTCAAATTGCCAATGTGCCGCTTGCAGCAGCTGCTTTGCCTGCTCCCTGGCACAACCGGCAGCGACAACGAATTGATTTATCATAACTTGCTCCCTTAGAGCCGTATCCATTTTTTTCTACTACTTGATTACCCTTAATTTACCGACAACTAAAAATTTACAAATACTACAGTCACCCAAACATTTACCGATGACGTCAGATCGTCTGCAGCGTAATGGCTACCACGCAATTACAATGGAATGACCTCAAATTTCACAAATTTCGGCATTATTAGACATTCTTTTAGACTGATTGTAAAGCGGTCTGTATAAATAACTGGAATGGCATACAAAAATGTCATCCCATCTCGTGCTGTTATATAAAATAATTAAAATAGAAAGGAATTTAACACGGAAGTGTTTACTATTCCGTGAACGGGATAGTAGACAATAGGAAATGAGTGTATAACATAGCTCGCATTAATGGCATGAGAGAAAATTTGTACATGCACTGTTTAAACATAATGTAGTTGACGTTATCATTTTAAACTATTGTATTCTGCAACATTCTACAGGCCACATTCTATAAGAAAATCTTTTTTCCCGGTCGATCTGAGACAATTTTTTTTTCGAGGCTCAAAAAAAGGCTGCATCGACTGCACCAAAATTTCTCGGGAAAACACTTTTTCTTATTAATTTTGGGGCGTAGAATCCAAAACGATTCGTACTTTTTCGATTAGACTTCTCAATCAAAAGTTATGGACTAGAAACCAATTTCGAAAGAAAATTCAAAGGGCTGTAACTTTTAAACTAGTAGCCCAATCTTGGAACTGTTTGAAATTATGGTTTCTACAGGCCACATTCTATAAGAAAATCTTTTTTCCCGGTCGAACTGAGACAATTTTTTTTCGGGGCTCAATAAAAGGCAGTTTATAACCTTCCTTTTTTTACCAAAAATCGACTGCACCAAAATTTCTCGGGAAAACACTTGTTCTTATTAATTTTGGGGCGTAGAATCCAAAACGATTCGTACTTTTTCGATTAGACTTCTCAATAAAAAATTATGGACTAGAAACCAATTTCGAAAGAAAATTCAAAGGGCTGTAACTTTGAAACTAGTAGCCCAATCTTGGAACTGTTTGAAATTATGGATTCTACAGGCCACATTCTATAAGAAAATCTTTTTTCCCGGTCGATCTGAGACAATTTTTATTTCGGGGCTCAATAAAAGGCAGTGTATAACCATCCTTTTTTACCAAAAATCGACTGCACCAAAATTTTTCGGAAAAACACTTTTTCTTATTAATTTTGGGGCGTAGAATCCAAAACGATTCGTACTTTTTCGATTAGACTTCTCAATCAAAAGTTATGGACTAGAAACCAGTGACGTTATCATTTTAAACTATTGTATTCTGCAACATGGAAAAGAAATTGCATGCAATTTTAAAGTGCAGAATTTTTTTAAATTTAAAACTCGTTCTGTTTTTCAAAGTCAGTGCAAGAAAATTCTTATATTCTTGACTTTTTATGGTCTTCGACTCATTATTGAGCAATGACAATGTTCCCTTCGCATTTCTTCTATGGTCCTATCCACCAAAGCATAGGATACCTCGGTTTTAGAATTTAGTAATAAAGTATAGGCTGCTTGTTATATACAAATAATGCTTTTTTTCAACCCGCATGCGTTGGGGTAAAAAATGACCCCACACTTTTTTCCAGAAATACACGTTTTGAAGCACCAGGAATCCGAATTAAACAAAATCTCGACGATGTCGATATGTCGATCTGTCTGTCGCTCCGTCTGTACTCGCGCATAGTGTAAATGGTAGTAATGCGCATAAGATAATTTGTTGCGTTCAATGATCGATAATAAAGCATGATACCGTCTATGTGGCTCAGTAGTAAAAAGTTGGGCTATATAGTCGGGAGCCCGCGGGTGTTCGAACCTGGGTTGAGGTGAATTTTTCATCTGTGGCAGAGATGGGAATTTTTTTAGGTCAGTTTCGAGCATTCTGCCCGCTACTCCGAATTAGGTTTTCCTGCAGTACCGGAGTGGTATAGAACAACTTAAGACCTTCTGCAGGGGCACCTTTAAAAATCATTATGCAGGTCACTCTGTAATTGGGCGCAAGCCTGTTGAGGGTCTAGAACAAGAGAGGGATAATAAATAAATAAATAAATACAGTCAATATTCAAGATGAAATCTATGACTGCCCTCACAAATGTCCTCAAGTGGTTTGCGTGGCACTGGGAAGACGTCTCTAATCATGGAGGCAGTAAAAAAATCATAACAGGGAAGATATTGATTGTATTCCAAGCAGAATTGGTGGGGGATAAGATAATGACCAGTGCCAGAAAAGTAAAAACTATAAGAATTTCTTGTGGCAGTAAGACTACATTTTAAACAATAGTCATTTTATCAGAGCACAATCAAACAGTAACACTTTTTTACGGGACTGTCCCAATGAAACTACGCTTGGTCGCAGTGGACCAGCATATGCGGGGTATGGGCGTAGAGGGTGCAATGCCAGCGAGGAAACGGGGCACAGGTCCACCACATTCTTTGAAGGGCACTCGCACAAGAACAATCCATGTTGGAGGATACTGGAATAGTAACGATTAACGGGTTCACCCTGTAATTTATAAGGACAAGTCACTACTGTTGTATTTTGACATTCGACACTGCATCCTCAAAATTCCGTTGTACAGACATTAGACACAATTCTTTAGGGAAATACAAATTAAAATTTAATTAAGGAATTTAGATTGAAGATGATTTTCTCAACTGAGATTTAAAAAATTAATGAATGATGTCCTGGCTTGGGGTACTAAATATACTAATACATCAGTGAAAACCAAATTCTGTCGAATGAATGAACATTCTATAAGTCAAAAATGTGGGTGATCCAAGTGGACATTTACTTAATATTGTCAATGGTTTCTTTATAAAAGGTAAAAAGGGACTTACATGGCTGGCATTAATTGGTAATTGAATATTAAATGTGATTCCGTGATGCTTCAGTTAAGTTTGTAGGTATCATACGAATAGAAGTGATGAAAATTGTTCCGTTGATGTACAGCTACCTATATGTTCCTTGGCAGATGTTCAGTTACGCTTTTTATGTCCGACCGATTTAGATGAAGTACGCGCTTTATGTCAGGAATGGTTTCCTATCGAATACCCAATTACGTGGTATGAGGAGATTACGTCAAGCCAAAGGTGGTTATGTTTCAGTACTCTAAATTCGTATAACATCATCCTTAGGTTCTATGCGCTGGCCGCAGTTTATAATCAGGTGATAGTAGGTTTAATAGTCGCAGAAATAAAACCGTATAGAATACTAAATGAGGAAGATTCTGGGATTTTAGCCAAGGCGTTTGTGAAAACGTCAGATGTCGGCTACATTTTGTCACTGGGTGTCGCAAAACAGTACAGAAGGAACGGCATTGCAACATTACTCTTAGATTCCTTGATAAATCAACTAACAACGCTTGAAAAGAGGAAAGTCAAGGCGATTTTCCTTCACGTGTTAACCACAAATTCAGCTGCAATTCTTTTTTATGAACATAGAAAGTAACTAATGGAATCTGCCATAGTTTGTAATGTAACTCTCTTTAGATTTCAGCTTCACAAGTTTTTGCCTTACTATTATTCCATTAATGGTAGATGTAAAGATGGATTTACTTATGTGCTTTATATTAATGGAGGACATCCACCTTGGGGTTTATGATATCCTTTTTTGATGGGTAATTGATGTTAAGTGATTTGATCTGCCTTATTAACACAATGTGTGGGAGGTATATGCTCTTTGGGTTTATCACATTGACTCGCTTTATCATTTTATTTGTTTATTCATAGCAAACTTGGTGTGTTGATATTGAAGATGGGCAAATAATTTCTATTTTTGATACTAATTCTGTCTGAATTCATTCAATAATTCAAAATTTTCTCCCAAATATGTGAAACAATCGACTTTCTGTACTAATGTGGCAATACACATAGCCACGCTACAAGAGAAAAGCACAAGATTTTGCAGATGAAGCATTGCCATGCTTTCTTTAAATAATCTCCCTATTATATGGGAACTAAATTATTTAATCGACTTCCATTAAATATCATGACATGACGTGGTATGCAACAATTTAAAAAACTGGGGGCTCATTGAATAAGTCATTTGTACAATTTCCAAAAATTGTATCTCACTGGTCACCAGAGATCTGTTTAGTTTTAAGATCTCTAATGCCAAAATCGCAAGATTCCATTTTTGATAGAATGAAATTGGCATTTTCAAGTCGTATCCGAGTCTGTATAGGCAATACAAATACTGAGATCTTCCTTAATTTTTATTACCGACTACCTCAAATTCCTTTTTAGTACAATTGCCAAAGGAGGTGGATTATTCACATGGATTTTTGGAAAAATACATAGTGCCATATTTTGGATAAGAAATCCACGAATGATACGTCAGAGGCCAGAATTATGACGTACCATAAATTATCAGTGTATTTAATTTTTTTTTACTTTTATATTTGCGCCTGTGTACCTTTTTAACCTAAGATTATAAATTGTTCTCAGCTCTTTAATTGTTATTTATTAATGGTACAAATTGTGTTTCATACCAAAATTGAAGTTATTTATTTTAGTATATTTGTGTCTGCCATTTAATGCAGTAGGAGGATGGAGGTATTTTTCGTTCACCACTTTGTCCTTACTGTTTAAATGTAGTCTGAAGACACTGCCACTGCAACTCTTTTTAAATTAGTATAGTAGGTAAATGCAACGCTATAACCAAATGAGTTTGATTATGGGTTTAGTTTAAATTATCTCATGAACAAATGTAGTCAAATGACAAAAAAATGTATATATATATATTATATGTATCTATTGTTAATTTATTAATAAAATTATAATATATTTTTGTCTGAACTTTACGTTTTATACGGGACTGAACTGAGGTGTATTGTTTTTATATTCTCGGACTGGGCTGTTTTGAATTTTGAAACAATTCTCCATTGTGCTGTATTTTAATTTCATACGCCTTGATAACTTCTGTGGCAATTTACAAAACAATCATTGCAACATTATTAATGTTCTTATCTGTCGGTTTGTGTCGTGCGTTTTATATGTATAGAGAGTAAAAATTAAGAGGAGAAAAAAGAGGTTATAGTAATAATGTTTATTACAATACCAGTAATGCATTACAAAGGTTACAGGTTATAAGAGTCGGGGGAAACGCGCCACCATTGGCAGTGGCGTAATAAACCAAAACTCTTTTTATCACAATTTAAAACATAACTGACCAGCGCAAAGCAGGTAATATGATGGCGATTTCCGTGAATGAATAAAATCGAATAGCGAGCTGTTATAAAGTTCCTTACAAAACAAGGAAAACCTCAAAAAATTATTTGGCTGTTTACGAGGATGATTACCCTTCTAAGTCAACTATTTACAAGTGGTCAAAATTTTTTAAACATTGTTGAGAATCCCCTCCTGTTGATGTGATCACTTTCTCAAGGGGGGGATGCGAGACAACACTAATGTCAAATAAATTTATATGTGGATGTTTTGAACGTGAAAATAACAAGAACTTGGGAGAATCAGGGGATACTCAAAAACCATTAATTTCAACACCCTATGTGTTAAGATTGCTCAAAAATAAAGTAATAAGGAAACTCAAACTTTGGGACTTTTGAATGAGTGGCTTCTAAACGGAACAATTTGGACCACTGATTTATTTGTTGCTTGTTTTAATCACAAGTATTTCATACCTATATAGGTAGTTGTTACATCTTTTATAGTATTATATCAAAGAATGATCTTTGATTATATGAATATTAGTAGAAAAAAGCATGTTTCCCCAACCCTTTTTTAGCGCATTTCCACAAAAATAAAAAAAAATTCGCTATTGTGGCCACTTTGTCCGTCCGCTCGTTTTGAGACGCTACTAGTTTTTTATCTTAAGAGCTATTGTTCTACTTTTTTCGCTATTTGGTTCGTTATGGTGTCGAGTCTTGCACCAAGGAAGGAATTTTTTCTGTACCGCCATTGATTATATACTTAGTCAATGCATTGATTATATTATATACGTACCGTTTACAAAAAAAAGTTATTGTAAAAAAACCAACAAACCGTTTTTTACATGTTCCATAATTTTACACTTTTGCCGTTTATTAACGATCAATAATTTTGTATTGCTGTCTGTCTGTCCCTCTATCTGTCCGTGTGAACGATAACTTTGTTTAGAAATGTCCGATCGCTTTTACATCTCCGTTAGTTATGAACTGAATTGCATGAAATTCAATATGGGCATAGCTTTAGCCATATAATACGCGCAATGCCAAAAGTTGAGTCGAATCGATTCAAAAGTCACAGTGCCCTTTTCGCATCTCGACCATTTATAAACGGAATTGCAAACTTTTTTAATTATAAAAGTATTTAAATGAAATTTGATACATAGCCACTTGGAATAAAAGCAAATTTAACGCCAATTTCAAAATTTAGTTTTGCGCATGCGCAGTGCCAACTTACTTATTTATGGAGGGATTTAAATGAAATTCGATACATAGCCACTTCGAACAAAGGAAAGCTAACTTTAGCTTCAACATTTAGGTTTGCGCATGCGCAGTTCCAACTTTCTTATTTAGAAAAGCATTGAAATGAAACTCTTCTTATATATACTGAAATTGAAGTAGCACGTCAAAAATGGATTGCACATGTGCAACACTATGCTTCATATTTGTGGCCGGATTTTTACAATTTTAACAAAAGTAGCATCTTTCAAATAGGAAATGAATGCAAGTGGAAATGCGCTTTATGTAAATCGTTTACGATTACTTTTTAACTTGTTTTATTCGCGGAGTCACCCATGTGGGTGTGGGGTGTTTTCGGGAATTAGCTCTGTTATTTCGAAGAAATTTGAGTAATTTCTTGGCATTTGGAATGTGATTTAAGTAATTAATTAACAATTGGTACGATTTTGAGTTTCATTAACATTTGCGGTTTTGATTAATTTAATTCGCGGTATAATCAAAAAAATAATAACACGCATGTAATTGCCCCTTAATTAAATAATAATAATTACATGTAATTTAAAAATATTATTACTCATTGCACATATCTTTTCACACTTCACTATTCTGTTGGAAATTAAATGGACAAACAATTTTATTATCAATAATGTACAACATACTTACGGAAAATCATAATCCAAAATTACAATTACAAACGCGTTTCCACACCACCCAGGAGGTAGAGTTAATTGGCGCGCACTTTTTAACGTGGTATCCTCTGTAGGCCTAATCCACAAAGATCGTATGTACAAACTAATCTGATCTAAAATTGCTTAAGCAGTCGATTCGATACGGATAGCACGTTGTGTAATTGGTTCCCGTATGCATTGGGACGTGGCACAATCGGAACGCGAATTGAATAAAACACAGAATTTTGTGCGTAAGAAAAGACAATAACAAGTAAAATATATTACACACACACAACAAGGCGATACCTTTCTTGGGTCAAAAACCCCAGCAAAACCCATAAATGCATAAAATAAATCAATTATGGCAACAAAATACACAAATAAAACATCTCAAAGGATAAATCAATTTAGTACAAGAACACATGTACGATCAATTGAGGTAAAACAACTTCTGTAATGATATACTGCATGCACATAAAAAAACATCAAAAGCATCGCTCTACTCCAGCACTCTTACGCACCGTCCCGCAGAGGACTACCAGTAAGAGAGCAACATATGCAGCAACTGTATTAAACACTCCCTTCACGGAATATAGTAATATATAAACAACATATGCAGCTCAGAATCGAACTGCATGTGGTACTCCCCACAGGGAATGGCAAGCAAAGAGCAACGCAGCATACGGATAATAAATTTATTCCTCCTGAATACATAAATAAATACTTAATAAAACAATATAAAGGCATCTGTACAGTATAACAAACATAATTCAGTAACGTACTCAAAACAAAACCATGGAGTACGCCTTGCTTCAATAACAAATATTTTATGCAAAATTTAAACGATAACACATTGTGACATGAAATTCAAAGATTAATGGTTAATACAAGAATAAAACGGTAGACCAGTCATTATTCAAACCCCGCGCGGATTCTTTGTGCAAATTCTCTCCGCAGAACGGTCACAGTCAAAGACTTCATAGTTGTTGTATACACTAGGTTTTGTATTTCTTTCCCATACTACCATTCTTTCAGTTGTGAGAGGTGTTTCCTAACCCAATTCAAATGCGCACAAACACTAAACCGAATTCTTCTCAGGAAACCCAATTACACTTAATTTCTTTATAACACAAACTCGTCATTTTCTTTCAACACGACATTAATAAATTAAACTTGACTTTTATGAACTTTTACTAACTGAGTGACTTTGTACAAACACAAATGAATACTTGACTTCACGTACATGCCACGGACAAAAACCCGACTTCCCACAAAAGGCCAAAGGCAAAAGGCCACGTTAAAACACTTCCTTCTCTATTTAACAATGTCATGTCCGTTTCCACTTTCTCATTATTTTGTTAAAATACGCATAATTCTTATCTAAAGCGCGCACCTGCGACATCTGTTTACAAAATTAATTAATTTCTTAGCGATAAGGGCAACTGTTATCGTAACGACCGGCTTACAAACAAAATAAATGTTAACAAAATGCTTAATACAATTTTTACAAACGTAGAATTTTACATCAAAACAAACAAATTCCAATCCGGTTATTTAAACATCGTCCAAACTGCGTGAATTAACACAATAATGTATACCTTAGATGCGGAGATCAGAATAAACAAAATAAATTATAATGACTACACGCAAAGATTACTCTAAATGACAAAAGCTTAGCCCTTTTGTTTTAGTGATTTATGTGGTACCTTGTCTTTTTGCAATGGCGACAATTAAAATACTTGGGCAAAGTAATGACAAAAGAAAATTAAGAAATGAGTTCTCTATATTTGTTATGATTAGTAGGTACACGTACATATTAGGGTACTATTTTGACTTGAACAGAAAAAGCTAGCAAAAAATTAGATAATCTTACAATTAATTACATTATATGTGTATCAAAAATATTTATTTTCCACAAAAAATCGACATTAATTTAGTTTACTTAACTCAAAATTTATTTCTTAACTCTTATTATATCTAAAGTAAAATAAGAATAAAAAATAAATTGCAGGTTGTGTACAGAAAATAAAAGTAGGAAACATTATCTAATGGCATTTATTTCTTATACAAAAGTATATCGATGCTTATTTGATTAAATACATTCATACGAGTTCAAAAGTCAGTCCAAGCTGCTTACACGATTTTTTTTATCACACCGTATATATCTTTAGAATTTACGTTAATTTTATCATAGACCTTCAACCGTGAAGTATTGATTAGAAGATAAAAAGACTGTTACATTGTGTTAACTATTACAGGGTTTTTCACCTGCGGAAATATTGTAATGATCGATATGTCAAGTATGCAATCTAGTTCAGCCTGATTAAGAGAATACGATTTAGCTTAGTAATATATAACAATAAATTGAAACAATACTTGATAACAAAAACATTACAAATTAGGACTAGTCACATATTTCGGCAACTTCAAAGAAAACAATCACGTTTTCCGATTATCACTTCCACATACGAAGCAGCTTATAGCACAACAAAATCAACAATATATTCATTGTATATCACACATATATTTTGTTTTAGTTGGGATGAAGTAGAGTAAGTACTGAATATGCGAGTATTTATCATTTACTACTACCCAATTCGATAAAAACAACTTCAAATGGTCACCTTTTCAATAAAATTTTAAGAAAACTAACACAAATCCCGACGCGGGAAATTTCGTCAACTAAAAAAGTTGAGTGACACTAGATGGTTTTCATTCTAACATTTTGGTTCCTACGATACACGCATATTATTTACATAATGTACAAAATAAATTCAATTAAACGATGCTAGCCAGGATGCTCCGGACACGAACGATTTATACCAAACCACTGATCTATGCATCTGAAATCAATTTGTAATTGTCGAATATCTTTGACTTCCACTTACCTTTTGTGATATATGCAAAGACACGGCAGACGCGCGATCACATCGCCTTGAGCAAGATCCTCCAGGCATATTACACATTCCCCTTTATCGTCAGTCAGTACGTCTTCTGTAAACCAACCTTCAGTACAACTGTATTTGCAAGGGTAAACACATACCGTTGTAAGAAATCCGTGGTTTGGAGAGGCACATTGTTAGGTGATACTCGATATCGTCAGGAATGAGAAATTTACTGCATGCTGGACATTTTATACCTGAAAATAACACTTTCAATTAAAACGGCACAAGGAACAATCGTTTTTGGTTTTTGTTCGAGGATTTTTTGTTTCTTATTCAGGACGTTATATTATTCGGAATGTAGTAAGAAAATTATACTAGAAAGCGCCTTTTAAAAAAAACTTTATTCAAGGGTTTTGTAAAAGTCCTCGAAATCTCGGAAAAGATCACACTAAGAAGAATATAATAATAATAATTTGGATTCCTGGTGCTTTAAAACGTGTATTTCCGTAGAAGAAGTTGGGGGTCGTTTTTTACCCCAACTCAATACCTCCCTTGCTAACGTGCGCGTGGTAAAAAAGTCGTTATCGCTAACGCGAATTAATATACCTGGTGCACAATAAAGATCGACATTATACACAAGAGCTATCAGCTGAACTTCTTCAAACACTTTCGGCGACGATCGCTGACGCAATCTATGATTTTACAGGGGAACTTTCCACCAGGAATGAATGAATATTATCTCTTCAAACGGCACCACTATCGGGCACGCGATTAACTTGGGTTTGAGTAAACACTGAGGACCCGAGGAGTTCAAGATCTTTCTAAAAAACAGTGACGTGAAATATCACAAATGGACAGCGCCGTATCATCCCTCCACCAATGGGTAAGCACATCAACGCTATGTCCAAACGATTAAAGACGCTCTATATGCTGTGGGAGCTACGAAAGGAACCCGGCAGGCGAATTTAAACGAGTTCCTATGCCAGTTCCCTAAAGGTAGGTACACACTTACACTGCGGGCTATAGGTCGCAGGTGGATATTTGTTTAAATGGTCATTATTGTAAATTTAGATAGGACGCTATAAGTAAGAAACATCTGGTCAAGTTTGCGTATTTTTATAAAAGGTTTATGTAAGTGTTAAGTGCGAAAGTTAATTAATGATAACAAGGGATGCAGGTGGCCAATTACGTGCGCATTATTTTCGGCGTAAGCGCGGACGCGTTCCTTCGCAGCCGGCGTTATTTAATCTATTGTCACTGACGCTTTATTTGTAAATACTGGAAGGAGATTATTTTTATAATGGAAGTTCTCTTTAAATACTGGAGGCAACGTAAAACGGCTGCTCTTGTTAATTTCTCGACGGTAAAAAGAGCGTGTAAATTTGTTTACGCTAAGTTACAGCGTTTGGCCCTACATAAACATTTGTAACGTAAGTAAATTTAATTACTTGATTTATTTATTTACAATTAGTTAACAATAAATTTATAACACATGGATTATAACATTTATTTATTATTTATTAGGTACTGACAATAACATGAGTGTGAACTACTTATTACTGAATATTTCTCTTCAGCGTTCAGTTAGAACTCTCTGCAGCACAATTCGATTTTGCTTATATAGCAAATGCCGGTCTTTCTCGAAAGTTCTCGAACGATTCCAACCGCTACCGAAAATTCTAAAATAAACACGTCATATTTCCCGGAAAGGATGCCTCAGTTTCTTATTGCCAATGAGTAATCTTTCATGGTCCTCGATGTCTATCGGGATTTCTAGAATATTCACTGTACATTCTTTGGCTCTCGGAACCTTAAAAATTTATTTTGAAAATATTTCCGAGCCGTTTTATTACGAATCTTAGATCATTTTAATTTTGTAAATCACCCCAGCTCTTCTAGGCACTTTTCTGCAAATTACAAAAATTTTCTTAGATAAATCTTACGAACGAGCTTACGAACGACTTTTCGGAATCTTCCTCTTGAAGACCTTAGAATTCGGAAGCTACGTAGAGACCCCAAAAATAAAAATTTGTCATTATCTCTTGGTCTAAAAATATGTGTTGTACCTTCGGTTTTATGGCCCTAATTTTTTAACCTTCTGAAAATCTGTTAGAAATGACGTCACATATTTTCCTAGGAATATTAGAAACCGACTCCAAGAAACCTTATTGAAAAACATTAGAAATCCATTTAGAAAATCTGTCATTTTGGAATCTCCAGGGAAATACTGGCATAATAATGCACAATTGTCGTTTCCCCACAGTTCAAGGTTTATCCCTTAGATACAAAAATTCCAAAAAAGGAACATTCTCGCTCTTTCAAGATACTCCCATCGTTTTGTCAAAAGATTCGGCGTTCTTTTGGACTTTGTGGCCAACTTTGCGTGACTTTACTCTTACAAATAAGCGAACACGTTAAACTAATTGCCTAAACTTTCTCATTTACAAAAGCAATTAAAACGTGTGTTATGTTGATTGTCGACGCGTGTCTGATGGAAATTACGAATGTCAATGAAGGTATCTACTTTAAACGTCTATTTATACCGCATTTGTATGTTTAAATAAATCATGAAGAGCTTATCGATTTTTAAACAATTACCGTTACGACAATTCTTCGCCTAAATCCCTAAAACAAATATTGTCGCGAACGGCTCGATTGCTTCAATTACAATTAGCAAGACGCGAAGGTTCAAAGCACGTCAGAATTTTATATTTAAACTGTTGCGTCGTGTTTTTGGCGGGAAAAAATCGAAACTGCTGAAAGGGGGCTTTTAGTATACGTTACCGTAGACCACCCGATGGAAACGTTGATTGGCATCAATTTCTTCCTCGGGGACGCACGATCCGATAACTATACCCATTCCAAGTCTCAAAAACGGGGGAAAATGTCATAGGTCATCCGTCGTTAAGGGTACGCAAAATTTCTCGCGAATGCGAACCGCCGATTAAACGGCACCACATCGTTTTAATTAGCGTATAATTCGCGTCATTGATTGGTTATGAATAATTTAAATATGCGACGACAAAGCTGCTACCGGCGAGAGACACTCGCTAACCTGGACATTATTCAAGCCCGAGTTTGCGCTGCGACCTCCATGCGCACGAAATGTAAAGATAATTATCTAACCGATGTGTTTTTTTTTCACATTAAACATTAATGGCATATTCGATAATTATACAAACATGGACTTATCGATACCATCGCTCATGTGTGACCGACTAAAATGGATCCATATTAGGTATTTTATGACTTATCAATGAATTGGCGTCGCAATTTGCGAGAAATGGGAATAAAAATAAATCTAAACTGAAAAATGAAATAAAACAGCAACAAAGAAAAAAATTTTAAAGAAAAGCATTTTTAAAATTTTTTTATTGTTCCATGTCAAACTCTCAAACAGAATTCACCAAATACAAATAATAAAAAAACCAATTTGTATTTAAATTTGTAATTAATTCCGGAAATAATTCCCCTATCAATCGTATGCGATTCTCGATATCTTAGTATTCTTCTAAGATTCACTCTCGGATTCACTCAAATAATGAGCCTACTTGTTCCTGAAAGTTATTTTTCTTTTTAAGGGGGCGTTCGGTCCTGTTTTCCAGAAACCTCACCATTAATTGTAGTCCTTTTTGCCAAGTATTAAATAAGAAAATGCCCCCACGGTCCCAAAAAAAGGTCACAATCAACTTTCCCGGTGAAGATCAAGTTTTTTTCCCTTTTTTAGGGGACGGAAAGCTCTTGTGGACCCACTGCATTGTGGAACAAGTGGCCGCTTTGTTGTTTCAAAAGTTTGGATTTTGAATTTGTATAACATAGGGATATTTCCACATGTACCGCTTCATAGTAAACGTGAACGAAAGTAAGTCTGGTGATAGCAAGAAACGTACTGGGGGAAAACGAGTACCACACTCGCGATCTCTTCGGACTTAAACAATTGCGTTCATGTTCATTTCATTTGAACCGGCTGAAAAAGGCCGAAATAAGAATTTTTTATTGCTTGTTAGCGCACGCCAGAGTTCATTGCGTTCGGAAGAAATCGGGCATTCTAACCTGATTGTCGCGAGCGAACACGTACGAGTTTGGTTACGTAGTTATTATTATTCTTGATTTATTCTGCGTAAATATAAAAGGTTTTCGTTTATCTTCAAGGACGATTACGTATAAATATCGCTGTGTAAAAAAATTGATTCAAGAACCAAAACGTGCATTTATTGAGTGAAATCGATCCGAATAGTAGTAAAGAATTAGCAGTTTAAGGGTGAGGAACATATTAATTTGTGACAAAATTGCGGATTATCTAATTCTGTGTTATAAAGTAAAGTGAAGTTTCCAAAAGCTGTCAGCGTGTGTGTGTGAGTTAAGTGCGCCTGAATATCGCAAACCTTACACGACCAGATTACTATAAGTACCTAATTTAAGATTTATTATTTTATTTGTCGACCGGCTGCGTGCGGGGTAATATACATAAAAAAATGTTGGAAGCTTTTCTATTTTGCAGGGGTTTTGTTTGAAATTTTTTCCTTGTGTTTCGGACCAAATCTTTATCATTGTCAATCATTTAATTGTGTGTTTATTTGAATCCATTGTGCGACCTGGATAGGTTTTCATGCCAGATTTTTCTTCTTGTGTTCAAGAATTATGTCAGGTGAACGCAGTTATATTAATACCTAGCGAAAGTAATAGCAAGTAAGTAAATGGGTGATGTTCTGATAGTAGTTGCCGAAGCTCCTACTTCTGCTCTTACTGTACATCTATATAAAATTAGCTAATGTGTGGTCGCAGTTACTACCAATGATATATTGATTTGTATATTGATACAAAATAGAATGTGTCTTGGTGTCCCCATCTTTTATGATAACGCTGCAACATCGAATATGTATTCACTTCTTCTACTTTTCTGGAAAGTCTGGCTCAATGGCTGCCTTTTAAAGAGCCCCACTTTCCTTGCGACTTCCATACAACACCGTCTTCCAATACACTCTCAAGCTGCTGCGACGACCAGACTTCACAACAAACTGCGACTATTTTTGGCATGAATTTTTTCTTCTCCTTCTTACTACCCCACTCGAAACTTACCTATGCTGAAACCCATAATCTGTTAGGACAGTCTTTTCTCTCTCCAAATAAAGAGCAGTTTTTGCCGTTTGAAATGCAATACTGCAATAAACTGTTTTTTTTCAAATTTTGAATAAGCTTTGCTCAAGGTCGCTTATATTGTGGGGTGCAATTGCTTCATTAACCATATAATACAAAAAAAAATTACAAGACATAAAAAAGAACTCTTATTTAAGGGATGCTAAAAATATAAATATATGTAGTTTAAAAAATTTTAAAAACTATGTCGACATTTTATTTTATTTATTTTATTGAACACCCTCTATACCTAAAAATAGTTCTGGAAGTATTATTATATTACTTATATTAGAATATTCTCGATATTTAGAAAATGTTTAAAAATTTTTTTGAAATGATGGGGATGGGAACCTTTTGGTAAATTTGAGAATATTTTGAAACTGTTTTGAAATGGAAGGGTAATTTTCTCTCCAGCAAAGTTCAAGTACCAAAATATCATTCTTCCTTTTTTTTTCTTTATGAACCTCCAAATCCGAATATTGAAAGTATTTGTGCCTTTCACTAACTGTAAATTTGTTCGCCACAGCCTTTGATTTTTGTTTTCATAAAGCCCAAAAGGGGAGAGATATGGATCCCACCAAAACGATGGGTTATTAGCAAAAGTACCAGGCAGTTTTTTTACACTTCGAGCTCCAATGGGGGCCTTCTTTAATATAACAGAAAACAAAAGAATGTTTTAAGAGGGGCATTTGAATTTTTGGGCACCATACCGTGGTTTCCTTTTCAATAGATCAATGTAGGGAACTAACAAAGCTTCCTGTGTGCAAGACAAACCACGTCGTCATTACCAAGTAAAATCAAGACATCAATAAAATGTGATTAGAAAATTTGCACAAGATTAAAGTGCTAATCTTCTACATTCAGATAACCCATACAAAATACAATCCAAGTGATAAAGACAAGAAGCTTATGAAAATGAGAGGTGTAGCGCTTTTGAAGGGCACACTCAGGAATTGCTTTGAGTAAAAGCGAATTAGCACATAATTAGCACAACCATAGAATTTTTTTAAATAAAGTGGGAACTTGACTAATTTCATAGTTTCTTTCTTTATCTTTATTGGTAGTAAAAATACTGCTCCAACAAAATCAGGACCCGAAACTGGACTACACAATTAAGCCTAATTAAGCTAATTATAGCATATTAACCCGATTTTATGCCACGGGTGGCAATAATGAACCATTACTTAAATTAGACTTACCATTCAAAGACCAAATATGAGACGGTAAAGAATGGGCAGCGTAAACTCTTCCTAGTGCTATACTGGCAGCCGAGCTGCCGCCGATAGGTGCTTCTTCAGTGGAGCTGCTATCGGTTTCGGGGCTCGCCGAGATATCAAAGCTAACACCCGTCGGAGGCATCGAAAGAGTTTCGTGACTAGAATGCAAATCGGGTACACTAGACAGAGATCTCGCACGTTGTCTATCACTAGACACGTCGATGCCGGGAATCGTACGTAAGAGACGAAAGCCGGCGGGCGTGGTGACAACCTCCGAACTGCTGCTTGTTGAAAAAGTTCTGGCCCGAGGACTTTGAGTTCCGTTTGCCGTACTCGGTTTAGCACCCATTCTCCTCGTTATACTCACTTGGCTATTACAAAATCATTTTCTAATTTTACTAATTATATGTTTATAAGGAAATACCGACGACGATGAGTTTTTTTGTCTAAGGCAGCCCCTGGAAATTTCTGGCAACATCACAAATTCCAATCATTTAAACACTAATACGACGACGTTCATGGCCCGATATCACAATTTGGACACTTCAAAATTGAAAAGCATTCTAATGTCTTAGTACAAAATGAAGAATTTTTTAAAATATTTTATTTACGCGCTGACAATTTGATAAGAAAAGTTCAATTGTTTAGCCATATTTTTGACATTCACTTGACAGGCAACAGATGACTTGAGTGATGATGAGCCCGTCTGTGGCTCCTTGGCGTTCACGTTACGTTAACTTATAGTGCGCTTCAAGGTCCCAAGATGGCACTTCAAGTGTCTTAATGTCCCTTGCCTTTCTAGTCAAATTGCAAAGCCCAAGGAAGATCTAGAAAGCTTTAGAAATAGGTTACATATTACCCTAGAAATGCTCTGAAAAGCACTTTTGAAATAATTGTTGAGGTCCATCTTGATCTTAGTTTTCTCACAATGGGGTCAACCGTTAATGGAGATCCAAAACACAAACAGACAAAAAATGGGGAACGGTTTGCATTTTGGATCTCTACTATTGAAATCCTGAAAGCATTTTCTATGGCTATGAAAAACATTAGCTTTCTGGAGAGATTCTTCTCATTTCAACCAATCAGACTTCCATGCCAAAGAGTAAACTATGGGTACTCTTTACCATGACCTTCTACCATTCATTTTCAGAACTGTTGAGACCTTTTCCAGAACATTTCAAAAACGGTTAAGCAACCTCAAAACTGAATGAATGACAGTATGGGAAAAAAATGCAATTAAAAGTTGCATTACACCGTCAGTTTTCCAGAAATTAGTTCCTTTTTTGTGTCAGATGGTATAGGTAGAATAAACACTAATTTTTTCAAACTTCAAACTTTGACATATGCCTGGCGTCGCCGCCTCTCCCAGGATTTAGTCAACTGTCGTGAGGATGCGTCCCTGGTAGACACTATCAGGGACGTTTCTCCACTACTTTGTTGCCATCGCGCTGGGCCGCGACATATGCCAAACAATGTGGTGGATTTTGTGGATTGGGGGGGTTGTGGGGGGGGGCGGCTAACTGGGTGTTATCCGACCCGAACGGGTACGGCCACAGCTTCGCCACTGGTATTCTGCCTTAGAGGGAACTCTGCTTTCTAGTGATAGCTTCTTCTCCGGGCGTTCATTGGCTTCCGATGTTCCTATCCTTTGGTCTCGTTCCCTTCCCTGTTTTCCCTCGTGTTAGGCTCTTTTTATTGTTGTCCTCCCCGCATTACTTTCTGTCCCCTTTTCCTCCTCCCCTTGGCTACTTGTCCTTGTGGCTGATTCTTCCTCCACCTCCAGTATTTTTCTGCTTTCTTTCTTCCTTTGATGTTTGTTTCTGCTATTCTCTTCCCATCTTCCCATGGTAATCCCCGGGACCTCTACCGTTTGGTTTATGGTGGTGTTCCATGTTTGGCAGGGTCGGCCTACCTTCCATTCCGAGGCACATAGAATCTTGGCAGCCCGGATGATATGGTCTTTGTTCCTCCTGTTGGTATGTCCCCAGTATCTCATCTGCCTCATCTTCAGTCTCCTGGCAATCGTCTTTTCCTCTAATAGTTCTCTTCTCTGCTTTCTTGTGAGGTTGCTGTTTTCTTCAGTATCCTGAGTGCCTTCCACTCCGCCCTCCTCAATGTTCGTCTGTTGCTCTTTGTTGGCGCTGAAGTGTTAATTCCGTATAAGATTGTCGGTGCTACGATCGTGTTGTAAATCATCATTTCAAGCTGTCCGGTATTTTCTTCGCTCGTATGAAGTTCCAGATTCCGTGTGTGATTCTGAATGCGTTGGTTATTCTGTCTTTCACTGCGTGGTGCCTGCTGAGGGTGCTGCTTATGTACATACGTTCCCATATATTTGATCTTGTGCTTCATGGTTATCTCCTTCTCGGCTATTATGGTCTTCTCTCCTTCTTTGTACTGGGGGTGTTGTTTCCTGGCACTCTTGTCATCATGTAGCTCTTTTCGTTGTATATTTGTAGGTCCACCATTTCCGAGTGTACCTACCTGGTATCCCGATGGCCTGGACGAAGTCCTCAGTGTCTTATAAATTATCCGCGATTACGAGTAGATCGTCCGCGTACGCCAGTAATGTCGGTAGTTGTAATTGGTCGCCTATGCTAAGGTTCCTCACCACCATTCTTGTTTGTTCTATAGCGTAGTCAAGTGCTATCGCGAAGAGCCTTGGGGAAACGGACATTGTTTGATCCCCCTGGTTTTCTTTTGGTTCTTCCAAAACCATTGTATAATTACAAAATTTATAATTACTGACGATTAACGTACAATACATTAACAAATCATTGAGATACACACAGGCCAAAAAGGCAAAAACGACATTATTTGAGAACACCTCACATACACAATAAGTACACAAACGAAAAAAAAAATGAAAATGATTCAGTGCGAGTTATATAAATATTCTAATTCACACTTTTCGGAACGGAACCCAAATGTCCTCAATCTATCACTTATTTTTCTTGGCGCTTGCTTGTTTTGCTTGAAGTTCGGCTTGCTCCTCCAAATACGCCTCAACAGCTTGAGATCTCCTTTTGGCTAACGGCGTTTTAGACCACCACAGTTCAAACGCCTCATCTTCCTCTCGATAAACCGGAGTCTTCTTACACAGCACGTTAATCAACTCTAAGGGACTCAGTGGTAGCACACGCAACCTCAGCATTCGTTTAACGGTTATTACCTCTTGCACCGTTTCCATGATCGAACCTACAGCAGAAAACCATAATATATTCATCTTTGGCGAAGGTGACCTACCAACAGTAAATCCATCCGAAATTCTACTCATTCCGCTAATATCAAATTGCCAACTGATCGCGGAAAATTTTCCCAAAAGTGTTTTCCATACAAGATACCTGGAGTTATACCCCGCCCTGGGTATGGAGAGAAACTTTTGATAAACCTGCTGCAATAACTTCTGGTCAGACTCCCAAGGACAACTCGTAACACCAATCAGCATGATCCTCTCATCTGAGCTGAAACCTAAAACGAGCATTACAAAGAGTCCAACCGAAGCGGATGTTTACCCTTCACAATTTTCGGCAAGTCCTTCTTCAACCTTTTCGGATCGGTCGTGTCAGTTTTAGGAATCTTCTTGACGAACGGCCTTTCCGCGTTATCCATGTAGATTACGGCAGGCGGCAGCAGTCTGGCCACCTTTAAAACTAGGTGGATCAACATCGTCAGGCCAGATTTTCCCGGATACTTTCCGACGATATTCGCCGGTGTCAAATCGAAGAGCAAAGCGCCGGCTTCTGTACAAATCGCGTGCACCAAGGCGTCCTTGCCGCTGCCTTTCGGCCCGGCGATCATCAGCGATTTGATGTGCGGGGTTGATAGATGCAGTTGGTCTGATGACAACGGTAGAATGCAATATTCGGTTAGGATCTGTCGAAAATCTCCTAGGTCGATGTCGTTCTCTTTGCCCTTGTTGTGAGGGACGGCGGTGTGGTATGAGCGTTCGCCGATGAAATCTTTTAAGTACACTTCCGGGCACCTATTAACTGAATTGTTGGAGAAATATGATTTGGTGGACGCTTACCTTTTGATGATGCCGTTCGCTATCAACTCCTCAAAAAGAGACTCGGTGGTGCGATCAGGAGTCAAGTCCTTCTCTTTTTTCTTTTTTGCTTTCTTTCCCCCTCTCCGTGCCTTTTTACTGGCTTTCTTTTGCTTTTTTCCTTTGTACCCGCGATCTTTGTCGAACGCTTCTTGCAACAGTTGCAGTTCAGAGCGCATCATGTCATCGACAATTTTACGCAGCTCATTCTCCATGGAGTTCATTTGCTCATTGTAGATTATGTCTTCGTAATGGTGTTGCCTGGTGTTAGCACTTTCGTTTTTGTTCGCCCAAGATTCGTCATACTCTTCCTTTGCCATTGTCAACTCGGGCACGAAGACGGAGATAATCGCCTTCATGTGAGTGGTTTCGTCTTCCTCTTCGTCTTTGCTGTCCTTGCTCTTAGGGCTGCGTGACTTTTTCGATTTGGATTCTTTAGAGGAGGATTTGCTAAGCTCGCTGTCGGTCCCTGTAAAGGCTTAAGTAAAACTGAACTAGGAACTAACCTCACCTTGTCTACTGCTCATTAATCTTGAAATCGGCCTCTCAGAGCCAGTATATTCGGGAATTTTTCCGGTATGTGCGTGATATTCTCGCAGCCAAGTCCGAACTTGATCGCCCAACTGTTCCAATATTAGACCCCTCTGCGTCCGTTCGATATTATCGCGAATTTCCACTATTGCGGATTGATATTCGCACTCGCGAGCCTCTTGAAGGTTGCGGCGATCTTCTCTGACCGCTAGCGCTTTATTGACATGTTCGCTTTCCTTTTTTTGCGGGGGAATCATCCCAATCAACAGCATTTCGTGCAGTTTGCGCCGTCGGGTTTGTCGGCGAGCGACGTAGCCGCGCCAAATTTTTTGAATTCTGAGAGCGGCAACTAAGCTGAGACGCTGCGAGTCGTCCTCTTCTTCCGCATCCGCCTGGAGGGGTTTTCCTCGATCTTTCATTCCTCGAATCTCCTTCATGAATTGAGCCCTTAATCGTCCTTGCCTTGCACGTTCGTGAGTTTGTATAATTAGTATAGCCTTATGTTCCGTGAGGGGAATCTTGGTTTGGACTTTCTCTAGGTAACCGAGCTTATTGAGGGTGTCTTCGACGGTTCTCTTCCTATACTCTAACTCTTCCTTACGTTCTCGCGTGAAGCAGCTTGGTATTGTTAAATCGCAGCTTAACGGATTGAGATGAAGAGATTCGATAACGTCTCCACAATGCGACCACTCACACAAGTCTGCCTCCACGAGGTCACATTTCAGTTCCAAAATTCTTCCTAACGTAGCGACCAGTAGTTTACGTATTAGCATTCGCTTCTGGGGTTGGACCACTTGATCCACGCATTCTGAGAGGTAATTTGCTATTATAATGTAGCGAAGGTAGAGGGTCGCTAGCAGCTTCCGTTGCTCTCTTCTGTCGGCTTGGGTTGGTTCACTTTGCAAAGTTGTCGTTAATAATTCTTGCGCTTTTGCCCATACCGTGTTGTACGTAACGTGGGACATGTTTAACTATCGACCAAGCTAGGCCGTTACCATGGAGAATGAAAAGAACGGAAGTGCTGGCGTATTTTTTATTTTACACAATTAAACATTTGCAATATCTAAAACAACAAACGGAAAATGGAGTAGAAAATTATTAAACATTCTCGTCGGTGGAATTATAAACATTTTCCATAATTGTACTAGTCACAGAAGCGATTGTGGTTATATCCAAAGTTGTGCTACTTGATATGGTGCTGAAATTAACCGAAATATTTTGTAACGAATTTGGAAGCTTGTCATGGATGTAATTACAGACTGGATCGGCGTTTGATACTAACGATTCCAAAAAATACGCCATCAAGGAACCCGTGGTCAACCCAAAATTGTAGGATAATGTCATCATGTTGCCTGAAAAATTAGGTGAATCTCAAGATAGATCAATGAAGGAACTTACCGGTGAGTTCGCGATGATAGTCTTCCACTTTGCTCGGCGCTTGAATGATCGGTACACTTCCGAAGACTCCGTTCGTTAAGCCGAGCACTAATACGAAAAAAAATGGAAAAATCTCTTCGGAAAGCAGAGGTGATGCTCGCGGCATGGCGCACATTAAGATTAACGGTATTAGGAATAGCCTAATGACGCAGAAGCGCACCAATCTCCAGCCGGTCCAATACGACGAGGAGGACGAGATCATTTTACCAAACAAATCTGCGCCGTTAAACATCGACATCATTAACACTGGCATCCACGACCCCAAATTGCAACTGGTAATTTCCGATACTACACCAGGATACATGCAGAGTGTCGTAAAGTACGCCAGACATATCGAGATCATGTACGGATAAATCGCCTTAGTTATTTCCCATCGTGATTGAATGCCTCCTGAAAACTGGTCTCAGCTTCATTCTGCACTTCTGTTAACTTACTCCTTATGCCGGAAACACCTCCTCGGGCACTAGTGCTGGTGCGACCTCTGATTACGACATCCTCGACTTTGTACGTTGGCGCAGGAGCACTTGGTTCATATACCGGATTGGTAAAGCTCAGGGCTGTACCTGTTGGAGGTGGACTACTCTGTATTTTCAAAACACCGTACCGAGAGTCTGTGGTTTCGATCTAAAAATGTAGTATTAACAAACAACCATAATTCTCCTTAGTCTCACAAACGGTTACAATACAGTCCGGGGCGGATAGGATTCAGTAAATCGACCCGTGAAGAATAGCCCCTCGTAGCCATTGAAGTCAAATAATGAATTAAATTTGTATATTTTTTAATGTACTTAATTGTTAATTCTTTCATCGTATCAAGGCAACACATTAATAAGGTAGTAATTCAACATTCAGAATCTTTTAAAACAATCATAATTTTGAAACTTTCAGGTTCAGTAGCTCTGAAAAATCAAGAATATGGCTTAAGGCTCTTTTCTTAATGTTCAAAGCGTAACCTGTTCTAAAAATGGCATCCAAAATTCTGAAAAGGGTCCTATAAGACCCAGGAGAGCACTGAAAAGAGTCCAGAACGTCTTAACACAAGTACAAGTGCTGAATATGATCTAGAAATCTGTAAAAAGGACCTTTGTTCGATGTTTTGGAAAGGTCTGGATGTGATTTTGAAGACTTTCCAGAGTCTTCTAGTGTACCAGAGCTTTCTAGTTCTGGAGGAGGTCTAGTAACCTTGGACATCCGACATGCCATTTGCCCGAATACCCTTTGATTGAACCCGCCCCTGGCTACAATGTTTTAACCAATGTTTAAACCAATTGGTTTAAGCGGAATTGAGAATAGGGTCACTCGAGGTAGCCACTTACAAGTCCAGCATCCTCCGTTGGCTCTAACGTAATCCGCGTTTTAGCTCTGTCCGAGAGGGCTATGTAAAACTGAATAAAATCCGTTCTTCGGATAAGATGGTACATGGCAAAGCACGTCGCTACTGCCGATGCGGATACTTGGAAGAAATAAAACGTGCTGCCCCGTATTTCAGAAACCAATAATCTTGTAAGCACCCTCACCAAAGACATGAAAACACCTGAAGCGCCTAAAGAATAGGACACTTGGTATCACTTTCGAACCAAATTAACACTCACTTTCTCCGACCATCACTGCTTGGGTGTACCTCGACGGTAACATACTGGTGTAACCATAGAAGCTGGACTGTTGAACTGAAAAACGTACAAAATTGTGTGAATGGATGAGGATTGGGAACCCACCTGTACATCCCACGGCGACCACAGCTACCGCTCCCAAATTAACCGTGTAAGAAGTCAACTCTCCAAACACCTCCCACCAAAGCTCACACGTAATCACAAATATCAGTGTAACGAAAGAAATAAAATATCCTAAAAAATTACTGTAAGAAACTAGTCGGAAGTCGACTGCCACCAACCGAAATTAATCCTGGCACTAAGAGTAAAAGTCTCAACAAGAAGATTGTTTCCCAGAACTGTAATAAAGGCAACAACTATATACACTAACGACATATCAAAAACAACAGGTGTTCCTGGATATCTCACTTTAAAATAATCCATCGCCATGATAAAACTGCAACATCGGCGATTAGTTCGACTAGTGGCTAATTCAAAATACCTGTTATATGGAAGCAAAAAACCAGCTCCTCCCAAAATAAAAGCGGCGTAAATAGAGTTGTAGGTGTCTTGGGGTGGAGACAAATTTGAAAATCCATTGGTGCTAGCGTGGAAGTCACTTTTGCGACGTTTCTGTTTGCCGAGCTTTGAGTATCTGCCGCTATCACCGACCGCTTCGCTCATCTTTTACAGACTCTAATATAATATAATATGAAGTAGTTAACAAGAGGACTCGCTCGAGTCTTAAAATTTATTTGATTGCCATAACAAACCCTCGTTTGGCTGTGCACGTCGTAGAGTATTGATTTCATTTTCGCGCTTGCGGCGAAGCTTTGGTGGTGGTTTGCCGTGTTCCCACGATAGATGTGAACACGCTCTTGATAATTTTGTTTAAAGACAGATAACTGCTCTAATTTGAAGCCATCTGACGGATTTCCAGAAAAATTGAATATGCTCCAGAGCGTTCCAGCGCCTTTCCAGGACTTTGAAATCTTTCTACAAGTGTTTGTGTAGGCTCTGGAAATATCCTAGCAAAGGTAAATAGTAAAATTACCTACTATAGAAAATACTTACGTGACTGGAAATTGGAAAATATTCGAATGCTCTGGGAAGATTCCTTTTCAACAGCTTTCACGAGTGTTCTAGAGCTTTCTAGGGCTGGGAGTCAAATATATGTAGAATATTTAAATTCTTGGAATATTCTTTTTAATTATTTGATCTTTTCCAATTTTTAAAACTATTTGGTTTGTGCGGTTTCTTCGGCTTCTAGGAATTCTGCCAATTCTGGACATTTTTAAAATTCGTTTTGGCATTATTCAAACTCTTTAGTACTCTTATCGCTCTTAAGATCAGTCTATACCCTCTCTCTTTCTTGGCACCCAAACCTAACCGTCCCACCCCCATCAAAATACTACATCAGTAGCTTTGTCCTTAGTCTTTCAGGATTATTTCAATTCATCCACATATCATCTCCTCTACGTCATCAGTGTTAGCTATATAAGCCCGAATGAATAGTAAATTCCTGAGACCTGCCCTCAACTTCATTGCCATCGCTCCATATTCTACGAATATGACATTTACCAAATTTAACTATATTTTCTGTCAGTATCATTCCCACTCCATTCTTTTCTCTTTTATCTCCACTATAGCAATCTTTTGCATCTCCACAATTCACTTCTCCCTGTCCTTCCCACAAGAAGAAATGTTCAAAGTGACCTACGTTTTGTTCTAAACAAACACTTGTAACAAATATAGCAAACGAAGTCCTGGGAGTCACTGAAAATTTAACTAGTTCTTCCTTGGGTAATGATAAAGATAATTCTGAAAACAGAATTGGAAAATTTGAAACTGTTCGCACCGTACACAGACGGCCGGATGGACCGAAAGTCCAAGATCATGAACTCGCCTTAGGAGTTTCAAACCAATATAGACAACAAGCGACAAACACAGGCGGACAAAGAGAAAGGCCAAATGACCAATATTTCTCTTTCGCTTTAATGAGTTATATCCAAAATCATGAACGGAACGAAGTAACCCTAAAAGAAAGACGTCATTTGGTGACAAATCACTACTACTATTAAAAAGAAAATCTGAAACAAATGGTATCAATTCAATGAAATGGGAATAAGTCAGAAACTGTTAAAGATAGCTATAGAAACATACAATATCAAAATATTCCAATTTTGATTCTCTATCAAATGCAATACTAAGAAAAATTAAAAAAGTGAGTTTTTAGTCTTTGAAGTTTTTTTTTAAATTTGAATCTACATAGGTGCGGTCGTACGCAACATAACTTTTTTTAAGTACACTAATAGAAAGCCTCATTCTTTTTCTATGCAATGGTAAAAATGGATTGCCATAACTACAACAGTTTTCAAGTAATCAATTTTCCAGGACCGTCTGCATTCGCCATTTTTTAAATTAAAAATCAAAATGACTTACAAACCATAAATAGTACATAACATGTGGGTATCAAAAGAAAAGAAAATTTCACGTAGAATCTAAAAATGCAATAAAAATAGGGGTGGCCATTTAAAATAACGAAGTTACTGGCTACTTCCGGTATTTCCGGATATGTCGCCATCATTTTAAAAATATTTTACATCGATTCGACCTTCAGAATACCTAACTCCTAAGTAAAAATTTTTAAGAACCTACTTATTTCCCTTTCTCAGAAACGTTTAGTTTTAACTAAAGCTCCCAAAAAAACCACCCTGTATAGGAAGAGCTAGATGTATACTTTAGGGCCCTCTATAAATTGTGCTTTTAATATTACCTGTCCTGAAAATAAAGGAAATGAATCATTTGAATGTTTTACAAGAAAACAAAAAAGAGGGTTTAAAATTGTTTGCAATCCTTAGGGAGTAAAATTACCTGTAAATTCACAAAAATTAGGGATTAAATTCAATAAAAACGTGTCGATATTGGAAAAACAAATTTTTTGAATCGGAAGTAGTTTTGCTTTTATTCGAGGTGCATAGGTACGAAATTTCATTTAAATATTTAAGCAAATAAAAAAATTAAAATTAAAAAAATTAAATCAAATTTTTCTTTCGGCTTTAGTTTTGCTTTTTATTCATGTCTTAAAATTTCTATGTGGCTCCGTGCAGCGCGAATAAAAAATTGAAGTATTATATTTCAGCCACTTTTTTGAAAATTTTGGTCCTCGGAGAGCCGCTGACTAACAGTTTATTAGTGAAATTGGCGTCAAAATTCTTGGTATTACTAATGAAACCAGATCCAGGAATTATTTAATTCCATGAATAACCATAGCGATCCGAAGAGGAAATGCTGCGTCTGTGTTAGGGACCTTACCAGTTTCTACTCGTCAGTCAAATGACTGGACTCGCAAATTAAGGTACGCTCGTCACTATATGTATCATTTTTCTGACTTTTATGTAAATTTACAAAAATCCGATACAACTAAATACCGTGTGCGATCCTCCAGATCGTTCTTAGGGTGTAACTTTTTTGGCCCATTAGTCTACGTAGCTGAAAAGCCATAGCGCCCTTTCTTTTATCCTTAAGAACATGTATACCAATTTTCAAAGCGATCGGGCGTTTCTAAACAAAGTTATCGTCCATACGGACGGACAAACAGGCAGACATCAATACAAAATTATAAACGATCTCGAGGATCGTGAATAAAAAAATTACAAAATGATTTCGTCCTAAAGCGAGTAACTTTAGCGCATTTTTCATGCATTGATCAGTATTTTACAACAGGTCGTAGCTATGTGCGCAATGTTTTTCTTAACTAGAAACAATAAGAAAATTGGGATTGTGGAGTCTGCATGAGCACATCTAGTTTTTACAATTTGCGATATGCTTGCGCTTACTAGAAGCAGGTGTGGTTAAGATTTTAAACAGGTATCTCAATAAATAAATAAAGTTAGTATTGCGCAGTCTTCGCATGCGCACGCCTAATATTATATGCGATATGTTTGTCTTTACTACATAAGCATGTGTGGCTAAAATTTCAAAAAAATATATCAACAATAATAAGAAAATTGACATTGCGCAATCTGCGCATGCGCACATTATTCACAAGATTTTTCTTGTTTTAGGAGCCAGAGCTATTAGCAAAGAGTACTATGGGTACTCTTTGCTAATAGCTCTGGCTATCGAATACACAACGAACGAACTAATAAATATCTTAAACAGTGTAGGAGTAGTTGCGGCTTCGGACGGATGGAGAAACCAACACAACACCAGTTGGAAAATGCCCTATGAATGGAAATAACAGTTGAGTTGGGCATGCTCGATTTTTTTCTTATCTGCCTATTTGCTTGACGTTTAGGAAATATTTACTAACACAGAAAACCGGACGTTCTTATGTTCTTTGTAACAAGAATGATAAAAGAAGCCTTTTTTTTAGGTTTGTAACTTCTTGGTCTACGTAGCTGAAAAACAACGGCGACTGTTCTTAGGTATATTCTCAAGAAAATGACACTTCTAAACAAAGTTATCGTGCACATGAACAGGCACTTTCATCATGAAGAACCATGTTACTTATAACTAGTAAGTTTACATATGTACGGTCGAATTTTTGAAATTTTATCAAAAATTTTTGTTTTACGAGACTTAGTACTGTTTACCTCTTATGAATTGTTCCGAATGATGGACTTATTATTGTTATGTGTAAACCAAGTTTAATACATTTCTGCCCGAAAAGGGGAAGCAAGCATGTTTCATCATTTACAGGGCGTGGAGAATTTTTTTCCTGTATGAAATTACAACTCAGATTAGAAAAAAATCTATTTATTTGATAAACAACTTATAATTCAATAATTTGATCGAAATTAAAGAATATATCAATACTGTTCAACTATTCCTTTTTTTCGTTGTTGTAAGAAAGAAATGGTCATCATTTTGTAGCAAATTTCCTCCATAAACGATAAGCAACAAGTATAAATTTTTTGAGGATTAAAGCAGATTTTTAATAAAACACTTAAATTGAAAAATGACAGCCATAAATGGGATATTATAAAAATAATAAATTAACAAGTATAAATTGTGCACAACCCTTGTGCAGATAAAGCGCATTTTTGTTTAACCGATATAGCTTAGTAAATGGAGGGGTTATAAGGGGAGGAGGCTCTTTACACACAAACATTTAAAGACCGCCTGGCATACATTCAAAATTCTCCGAGACTCCATTCTGCAGATTTTGCCTATGAGAGTACGTTCCTCCGACAAACCGTTTTCGAGATATTCGCTCTTAAAGTTTTGACATCACCAATGTATATATTTCTTGCAGATGTTCCAATCGCCCTTTGTGAGTCCCCTCTTTCGATAATCCGTCCTGGAGATATAAGGGAATATATCCGAACACGATAAGAAGTCGAGGAGGAGGACTATGGTTGATAGAAATTAATTCCTTTCGTTGAGACGTTCCATTAGGGCACTATGAAGGATAAAACCAGTTCCACTCCCATCTCAGGACATAATTGATGGGGGGGAGGTGGGGGGGTCCCCTTTAAGACAGCGAAATGTGATGGCCATTTGGAACACCTTCAAGGTATAAGGCTACCTACTGCAAAAATTCCTGGACTCTAGAAGTAGTTCGAAACGGCAGAAGTGGATCCAGACGGACGGACGGATAGACGAACAAAACGCAAACAATAGCACATTTTTTTTATTCTTAAAAAATGCGCTAAAAAACCTGAAACATATTCCTTATAATGTACTAAGTCCATCAAAACAATACAACTATTGATACTAAGTCCACTTATTACCTCGCAATGTTACTGCGACTTAGTACTGTTTAAAATTCGCTAACTCTGTTGTTTATCATCAAAGAATACTAAATCCATATCTTTCGTGTAGAACAACAAAACTTATGTGACTTAGTACAAAAAAGCAATTTTTGGGGAAAAATGGACTTAGTACAGTTTACCTCTGAGGTACAGTTATAAATAATGCATAGTAATTTTCGTGCTTATACGTGCCCTCTATACTGAATTTATCAGTATCAGATCAGAACTACAGATTCCAACATCTATTTTTTGGGTTGTTCACTGTACAAGCTCCAGATGGAACAATAAGTAATGAAGTTCAAAGATAATAATGCACATCTTTGTGCAAAATTCTTCTGGGTATTTGTTAGAAAGTAGGTATCACCATTGAATAAAATCACTGTTTTTATTCAATGGTGTCAACTAATTTTAATCTCATCCGAGGACCTAGGGGACCAAATATTGATAGTATGCGAGATGCATAATTTTGCAGCATAATTATCTTTTGGGTCGAGCCAGGTATAAAAATTATTCATTCATACGGGAACTACGCTTTATTTTTACTTTTGATACGCACCGCCGTGGGTCTATTTTTATTTCCGGCTACGATAAAATTTCGCAAATGAAAAGATCGGCAAAATGTGTTTGATGTCATCGCAATTATCACATTTCCCGCAAGGTGAAGTCGATAATACACGTGCGAGGCGCGAGCGCGCGCGCACCGTTAAAAAGCGTGCTCCAAAAACGTCACGATGTTACTAAGGGAACTATTAAAACACGATATTTCCCAAATCGTCGGGAATTTGAAGATAAAAGGGACCGATATGTTGGGAAAGTGATCAAGGAGATGAGCCTTCCGCGCGATTATCGACCGTTATAGGTATAACAATCGGTGGCATTCGCAATACACGAGTTCGCCACGGCAAATCCTATTGGCTCACCGGCGTGGTCTGATGATATAAGACCATCTCTAACGTCAAATAAATTGCCAGCCGTAAATTCGTTCATTTCAGTATTGTTGATAGAGAGTGAACGTCGTCTCCGTCGCATAATTTATTATTATTTATTTTACAAAAAAATTGAGGTGACGTTCATCGTTTTGGATTTATTAGTGCGGTAAGTTGAGCTTTTTATGTTACTTTTTCATTCAGACCTCCACCCCTAATTAAGGGTAGGTAGCCGTCGTTAATTGCGTTATATTATATCGACGCCGCGCCTAGCAAGGGTGTATTTTGTCTCACCATTTAAACTGGGTTAATAGGTATCGCAGTTATTGACGGGAAAAAAACCCTGACGTTTGAAGTCTTCCAAAAATACCAATCACCTTTACAATTGTGGGTAAATCTAAATTGCTTTTTTGTAAGTTTAAACTAATTAATTACGCTTTTAAAAATCATCATTTTCGTGAAGCTAATTGCGCGTTTCACTAAATTGTGTAGGAAAAATCTGATTAAGTACCTACCATCAATTTCGAGTGGGTACCGTAAGTGGCACTTGTTGGAATCGTTTGTTTCTGTGGGACATGTTGCCATGGATGCTTTTTTTAACCTGGTAGATATTGTCAGTGCGATTTTTGGAGTTTGCCAATTTATATTTCCGATATATATCATAGGATGAAGTCATGATTATTTCCTAGAAAACTTAATTTAATAGATTACATTAATACATTTATTGGTACCCAAAGGGTAACATGCTCAGGCGTAGCTGCTTTTCCACATGTACCCAACAATCACATCGCAATATAACATCAAAGTAACCCTTTTGTTACACTCGCTACACATTTTGGTTTTGTTGTTATTTCAATACAAGTACAGTTATACAGGGTGTTTTTTGGTTAAACGTTTCTAGGAAAGTGAAATAGGTAGGTTTTTGACAATTTGTGCTTTGGAGTTACTCTGAAAGCTAAATCGATGTAAAATATTTTCGGAAATACCGGAAGTAGCTAGTAACTTCCTTAGTTTAAATGGTAACCCTTATTTTTTATTGCATTTTTGGATTCCACGTGAAATTTTACTTCTTTTGATACCCACATGTCATATCTACAATTTATGGTTTTCAAGTTATCTTTAAGAAAAAAATGGCGGGATGCAGACGATACCTTGAAAATTGATTACGTACTGGAAAACGGCTGCTTTATGGCAACCCATTTTTACCAGTGCCCAGAGTAACTCCTATAAAGCACAAATTTTCAAAAACCTATTTCACTTGCCCAGAAAAACACCCTGTATAGTACAACTCGAGCTGTATATAGGTACCACCTTCGCCGGTCCAAAAACGTGTAGTACATAGATACCACAGCATTGCTTGCACATCTGAAGCCAGAAATAACATTTATAAGATCTTTTGACAAACTGAAATTAAATTTCTGCACTGTGAGTAGGCCCCTGGATCTTAATAAGTTCATGTAGTTAATTTTTCTGTTTAACTACAGCGGATGCCCGAGTACCTACGTAACAATTTAAGATAAAAACACGCACAGTGAGGTCTGCGATTGCTCATGTTTAGTTAGTTAATTGTTTTTCTTTTATGAGAAACATAATCACAAAAAGGAAGACATGCGGTTTGGAGTTTTTATACCCCGCGAATGTCAACAGATTTTAAATATGCAGTCGATTTAGATTATGAGTTGAAGTAGAAATGATGCCGATTAACGTTTATAAAAAAAATGCATCTCCGAAAATGGCCCCAAATATTGATTACACCAAAACGTCCGCTGATTGCCTCACTCGTAAGGTACCTGGACGCTCATTGGCTCATTTAAATTGATAGTATGTAATAGCGTAGCCCACACTCATATAGAGGCTGATGTTTCGGCGTAATCTGTGCTGGAAAAAGTCAACAATTTTTAGCATAAAAAAAGCCAATCAAATGCCATGTCAAATTTAAAGACACTTAATTTCTATACAAAATTGTATTTTATTCCTTGATTGGTTCAGCTAAAGTTTTAATACATTTAGGTACAATATTTACGGTCATTTTCGGAGTTGCATTTTTTGATAATTTTCTACCTTACCTCAGTTATTTTTCGTCGACTGAAATTTTATTGGCGGTTTCTATTGGGAAACGGGATAGATTGACTCACATAGTAATATTTTCAGTTAGTGTGACGATCAGGGTACAAAAATCTCAATTGTGCATAACATCTAGATACCACAGCATTTATGCACTGCGTAAATTGTAAGTTTATTATCCATTATTAGTAGGCTCACATTTCGCACACAATCCTAATCCCATACGTACTTTTAATTTTTGGTTTTAAAGAATCATTTAGTTTCTTATTTTCTCAGAAAATGCATCAAAGGAACCGCTTTGCCGACAAAAAGTATTTTAGCTTTTTAACCCTGACTTCTTTCTCAGCTTTTTTGTAATAAATTCGGCGCAATTTTTGTAGGTTGAACACAGAAAAATACGGCCTTTAGAATATTTAATAAAAATTGGAAAGAAAAAATTTCGATGACGTTGTGGCGCTCCAAAATTTTTTTCCAAAAGTTCGGACCGTTATTTTTCGTTTCCGTATGCGTAATCATATTCAAAATTTAAACAAAATCCGTCAAGCCATTAAAGTTAAATTTGATGAAATTTTGACTTGTCCAAAAAATCAAAGGAACCGCTTTGCCGACAAAAAATATTTTAGGTTTTTAACCTTGAATTTTTTCTCAGCTTTTTTGTAATAAATTTTTGGTAGGTTGAAAATAAGGCCTTTAGAATAATTTAATAAAAATTGGAAAGAAAAAAGTTCGATGATGTTGCGGCGCTCCAAAATTTTTTTAGAAAAATTCGGACCGTTATTTTTTGTTTCTGTATGCGTGATGGTAATATACATACATATTCAAAATTTTAACAAAATCCGTCGAGCCGTTAAAATTTGCTGAAATTTTCACTTGTCAAAAAAATCAAAGGAATCGCTTTTCCGACAAAAAGTATTTTAGTTTTTTAACCTTGACTTTTTTCTCAGCTTTTTTGTAATTAATCGTGGCGCAATTTTTGTAGGTTGAACGCAGAAAAATAAGGTCTTTAGAATAGGTATTAAATAAAAATTTGGAAAAAAGTTTGTGCTGTTGCGGCGCTCCAAAATTTTTATCCAAAAAGAATTTGATGAAATTTTGACTTGTCCAAAAAACGGCGATCGCAATAGCTCAAGCTAGCTAAAAATTTCGCAATTATGTATTACAGCAATTTAAAATACTAGTCGCAAAAAGTCATTAAAGAATGAACCTAATGTTATACAATGTTATATATTTGTAATCAAGATATACAAAGTGTCCCATTAAAGATATTGAAAATGTATTTTGTTGGGGATTCCTGTATTTCAATTCAATCAGTTACAAATTTTTTTTCTGTTCCTAAAATTACTGAAAATAAGTGGAGGCCAAAATATACTTAGAAATCCTGTATGTACACGTTTTAAGTTTAATACCGATAAAAATTCTAATCGGCATTTAAATTTCGACCAGAATAAAAGCATTGTCTGCATGATGATGATCTGCGGAATTTGACACAGGGCAAAAGAAGAAATTCACATTTAAATGCATCGCCATCATAGCCATGTTGATTCAGGAAGATCTAGTTACCCGTGGATGTTTTGTTTAGAAATGAATGTAAAACATTTGATTTTGACATTTCTTGTATAAGTATGTATCTAAAAGTATAGAGCGTGAAACGTCATTACCTATTTTTCGTTTTTACCCTGTGTCTAATTCCTACCTACCTTCCTATACCTTTCATTTGGCTTCGGTTGTGTCCAACCCCACTTTAATGGATCAGGTATGGTCTTTATCTGACCAAAGAGCTGGGATTTTGAACATATAATACGAGGGACACTAGAAAAGAAATTTACCTTAGCATGAAATAACACGATTGTTTTGGAATTGGGAAAAACATGTCTTCCTTGTCTGCAAAAAAGTCGTCATCAGCCTTTTTTTGGAGTAGGATCTATTGTCTGGATTCCAAGTTAATTTCTGGGTCCTACTGGTACACCCAACTCTCATCCCTAGTCACTATTTGTGTCAAAACTGCCAAATGGCATTGCGAAATTCGCATTCTGCACAAATATTTTTCAGGCGTCAACCGCGCTGACACATTACTCATGTTCAAATGGTCGTGAATGATGCTAAGTTCGGACCCACAATTTATACGACAGCCATTTTGCCACGAATCGTTTTTGTGGGATGCCTTCTTTTGTTAGAGACTTTATGACGCTGGGATGCTCGAACTTATATAATGTTTTACCGAGTAATTTTAAAAATGTAAGCTTAACAAAAAATCTATTCAAAAATGGATGATGACTCAAACGACACTTCTGGACAGTATATTAATTATTCTTGCATAACTAAGTCACGTTTGCTGAAAATAGAACAAAAATGATGAAAAAAAAAAAACTAAAGCTACACTTTAACTCAGGGCTGTATGCTTAGTGCATAGAGAATCCCTTTCCCTATTAAATTTCTTTTTGATGTTAAAAAATTCACTTTCTTTCTTCTCTTTTCTCCTCTTGTTTTTTCCTGTAGATATCTTAAAAAGAATTTTTTTTTTGTTTTACTCTCATGTAGTGAATGCTCTGTATATCATTTTGTATGGGAATAAAATCAATTATTATTATTATTATGGTAGGTGTATCTTGTGAGAACTCAGGTCTAGCCTGGTTAACTAATCGCACGGATTAAAATCAAGTAACGATTAGTGTCTGTGTCTGTGTCTGGTGAAGTTATGTAGCGCCCTAAAAAATAAAATAAATAAATAAATAAAATAAAAATAAAAAAAAAATAAAAAAAATAAAAATTATTATTATTATTATTATTATTATTACTTCAGAGCACTTATATTGTTGCAAAAAAAACCACAAGGAAATATGACACATTGACTCGTTTACCCTGAAACTCACACACCCAGGCGATGTCCTTGACCATTTTTTAGTTACAATTAGCACTCCATGTACTATATGGTCTAAGGCGGTACCCCAGAATTTTTCAATGTCTGCGAAAGTTGTAGTAGTAAGGGATGAAAATGCCTTAAGTACGTCTTCGAGACACCGGTTCCAAGCTTCAAAGGAAGTCGTATCAAGGGAAACTTTTGGGCGAATCTCCTGTCCTCGTTTATCGCGAATGTGTTGTTTTCTTTAGGAATAAAAAGCTGAGAAGGCGCTCTGCATAGTCTTTGAAAGATTTGAAGCAGAACCAGGTACAGGGAAATTGAACAGTTTTACCGTTGAGTGAAGGATCTAGGTAGAGAGGCAATGCTTATGTTAAAAGCATAGTGAACGTGGGGTTTGAGATATAGGCGGCCAAGAGTGATCTCAGATCCCGACGGCAACAACCAAGTCGGCGATCCAGATCCGGATTGCATTATTTTATTTTCATATTTTCGCTACCACAATATTAACCTTACAATTACATTATCGCTTTATTAAATTTGCGCACAGCGGCGTTGAGCAAAGCGAGGGCAACAGGCGAAATATACGGTTACGGTAGGTCCGTATCAGAGGCTGCATGTGGCCCTTGTAAAATTAATTTGTGATCGATGATCGAAACAGTATGGTTACGGTGACCGAAACATATTATTTAAAAGTATTATAATGCACATTTTATATCTAGGTATATTCTATATAAAACAAGCGGCCGAATCAAAAGCAAGCCTTTAATCATGATAGCAGAATAGCTAGATAAAGTTACCAGCAGATTCGCCAATTAAACAAGTTGTCTTTGACCTTCCCGGTTATGATAAAGAGAAACACATAAAATAAATGATAATATATACATAGTCACAGGTACCTATCATTATAAAATTCAGTAGGTACCGTCTTTTTTTCAAATTGTCACGTTAATTGCGAGAGAGTACCTATACCTAGCGTTATCGGTTTAAAATAAGTCGGTAGTGTGCTAAAATTGTAGGATGAGTGTTGCGTTTACCTACTTTACACGCACAATCGCAAAATACATAAACATAAATGATATGAGATACTTTTCTTTGTGATTAGGTAGGTATACTTTTTTGAATTTCGTCCTTACGTATCTGCTGCTTTTAGAACTGCTCTTAATTAGGTATCTGATCCAATAAGTATGATAAGGGACTGATATTTTGCAGGTATACAATTGCATGAAAATAGAATGACTCATTTTGTTTACGTGTGTTACAACGGTTTTCGATAGTTGCAATTGGAGTTACGCTAAAGACTGATTTCGTTGGAGAGGGCGGCTGGGCGAAAATACTGAATACTTGTAAATTGTAAAGAAGGAAAGCGCCGTCGAAATTGTCGGTGGCGTTAGCTGTCGGTGTTGCAAAACGTGGACTCGGAGGGGCAGAGACGCGATGTGCAATAGAGAAGGGACTACCTTAGTAAAAGATCGGAAAGGATGACCGCCCCCCCCCCCCCCCCCCAACAAAGATATAACACGGATATAGCACAGTTAGCATCAGATCAAACGACTAGAGATCTGCAACAAACCAGAAACTGGAATTTGTCTGGTGGGAGTGGAGTCAGAGGTTAATAACTCCGGGGTTTATCACCCCCTATTTTATACCTAATTGGCAGAGTGGCTAGACCTTGGGCTAGACAGTCCAATTATATAAACCGTAAATGACGTAGCCATTTAGCAGCTCTCGCAGGAGTAGGCAACCCGCACTTAGGCCTTCACCACCACTTCCAAATTTTAATTGATTTTCGTTTCCATTTTTTGTCCTTTTCCCAAGGAACATTTTAGGAACTTGTTTTCGGATCAGCTGTTTCACTTGCGATGTGCGGCTATTACAAAGAAATTGAAAACTCTCCTCATCAATTTAATAATTGCCTTTCGAGTTGTAGTTCAAATATTGATCGACAGCCCGACAATGACCGATTTTCGAAACTGATGTATTAATAATTAGACACCGAATTTATTTCAAGGTATTTTTTGTACTGTTTTTGCATAATTAAATATGGAATTGTCGTCCCCCTTTGGAATTCAAAAAACTATCCAACTGAATTTTACGATTCTATGGTAATATTAGTACTAAAAAAACAAATTACCACGTACTTTGTAAAAAAACAGACGTCAATAGCGCAATTAATTCATGGAGAGCGTATGGAATAACGTAATAAGACCAAGACCAACGTACTATACATACTATATTATAGTGATTTTGCTCATTGTTTTACATCTCATGTGTATATTTAATCACGGATTGTGTAAAAAAAACACGAAAAGCAACGAGATAAGTTACACAGTTGTTACTACAACCACGGTATACGACTCGACGTCTTTTGGGATAATGAACAATTGTGTTCAGCAGAAAACAATTTTTTGAGGTGTCACAATTGAACCTCAATTGAAACCCAAGACGAATATCCCATTTTTTTTTTAAACTCAATTTTTGCAATATCCATGTTCTTATCAGTTGAAAAGCAAGTTCGTAACGATATTAACATGTGGATTAGAAACTCGATTGGAAACTGGGAGGCAAAGATAAATAGTTGTCAGCCCCCCCAAGAAAACCAAGTACCTTGGCTTGCGTATTTGCTATGATCGTAACCTACATTGTAACCGTCTTACGTAAAATCGGTCATTAGTCATTAACGATAACAGATTAAAAACTGGTGAAGGTCATTAGGACCTGTTATGAACCAATGGTGTATTTGTTATGTCTTGCACTGCAGACAGGGATTTAGAGATCACGGTTTAGCGTTTCCAAAAACCAAAAAGACATGGGACGATTTTTTGCAAAAACAGTAAACGTCTACAAACTTCACACAAATGTACCGAATTACATGTTTAAATACTCAGACATGGAATAAGGTTCGAGATCGTAGAGCAGATCAGTGATAACTCTTTTAAAAGCGTTTTTAGATGTAACAAGGAAGAGGAATTACTTAAAGCAATGTCCTTATGACTTTTCAGTAGGTAGAGATACCATAGATTCCTCTATGTAAGTACATACTATTACAGCTTCTTCTTTCAGTAGGTCACAACATCGTTTTGCCTCACTTACTTATCAAGTAATCTCGTAATTACTGAATTAATGTTCAAGATACACGCTGCACCCATTTTTTGATAAACCCTTTTTCTCGTTCCATGGAGGCTTCATTTGAACGTCGGTCGTAATGCCACTTATAGAAACCAGTTTAAAATTGAAATCACCATGACGTCGTCGTCATCATGTTACATGGTGAGAACGTGACCTTTGGTCACATTATGCAAAATTGGCAGTTTTTGGAGAAAATTGCGCATTCGCAGTTTTTTTTGCAACAGTTTTGACGTAACAATCGTTATCGGGAAAGGTCAAAAAAGGTGATCTGATTTTATCTTTCGAAACGTTGTGATGGTCTGATCGGGGGCGAATTAAAATTTTACAAAACAGCCCCTATAATTATCATCGATTGTCCTTGTAAATAAAACCGAGCGCTTGTTTGGTATCGTCGTTTCAATCGATACGGCGTAGGAGCATTTTATTAAATACTCCAGTGGCGTAACTTCATTAGCTTAACAATCAGGTTTTGAGATAATTTTATAATCTATTTACGCAAAAGTGTTATTCAGAGGACAAAAAACCACCAATTATACCTCTCTTTATGACCTTTTACGTTGTACGTTTTCACAATGTCAATCTTATCGTCACGATAACAACGAATCGTTATCAAAAACTATCGCCCGATACTTATGGCGATGCTGAAACACTTGACATTCAGTTAGTGTCTGGATCTGCTCCTGTCAAGACAATAAGTAAGTTTTTCCATCGAAAAATGTCGCAGTTACAATTAAATGTATCCGGTCATTTTGTGAGCGATTGTGAGGATTACAATGGAACAATTGTATCTTATCAGGCGAGTAATTCAATTTATTTTTTTTTCTAGTATAAGTGACAATGCCGGCAAGAGCAACAGACGCACACATGAACGGGCCCAGCGCCGTTGTCGACGACGTCGTCATATCTGGTATATCGGGACGTTTCCCCGAATGTGACAACATCGAAGAACTAAAACAGAAGCTTTTCGAAGGAGTCGATTTGGTCACAGACGACGAGAGAAGATGGCCGTCAAAACTTCACGGACTTCCCACGCGAACAGGGAAATTGAAAAATTTGGGCCATTTCGACGCGACATTTTTTGGCGTGCACGCGAAACAGGCACACGTCATGGACCCGCAGTTACGTATACTTTTAGAGGTAACATATGAATCATTGGTCGATGCCGGATTCAACCCCGCCGAACTCAGGGGGTCGCGAACGGGCGTTTTCATCGGAGTATCTGAAAGTGAATCTGGCATTTATTGGAAAGACGATCCAGACAAAGTCAACGGGTATGGCTTAACGGGAAGCTGCAGAGCTATGTTTGCAAATAGGCTGTCGTACACCTTCGACTTTACCGGACCCAGTTACGCACTTGACACAGCGTGTTCCAGCAGTTTGGTTGCGATGCAAAGAGGTGTCGCCGCAATCAAATCTGGTGAATGTGATGCCGCCATCATCGGCGGGTGCAACATCTGCATACAGCCCACGACTTCCCTCCAGTTTCATCGACTGAGCATGTTAAGCGAAGCAGGCATGTGCAAAGCGTTCGATTGCACAGGGAATGGGTACGTACGCTCGGAAGCGGTTGGAATTATGTTCCTACAAAAAGCAAGCAACGCGCGTAGGGTTTACGCAACAGTCTTAGGAGCCAAATGCAACACAGACGGACACAAACAACAAGGAATCACGTTCCCTTCGGGAGCAATGCAAAACAAATTAATCAGAGAAGTCTACAGCGAAGTTGGGATTAACCCGGCCGAAGTCGCGTATGTGGAGGCCCACGGTACCGGGACCAAAGTCGGCGACCCCCAAGAACTGAACTCAATCGCCGATGTGTTCTGCGAAAATCGCAAAGAACCCCTACTCATCGGCTCCGTCAAGAGCAACATGGGCCACTCCGAACCAGCATCCGGAGTTTGCTCCATGGCAAAACTAGTAATCGCAATGGAAAGCGGGATTATCCCCCAGAACCTCCACTTCACATCGCCCAACACCGAAATCCCCGCCTTGTTGGATGGGCGCTTTAAGGTCGTCGCGAAAAATGAGCCGTGGAACGGCGGTCTTGTCGGCGTAAACTCCTTCGGTTTCGGTGGCGCCAACGTCCACGTTCTGCTTCGCTCCAATCCCAAACCGAAAACCACGTGGCCATCCGAAGAGATTCCCCGTTTGGCCGTCGTCTCCGGTCGCACCCAAGAAGCGGTCGAGAAACTCCTCGACCGTGTCGAGGCGAACAAAACCGACGAGGAATTCATGGCACTCCTCAACGACATTCACTCGCAGAACATCGTCGGTCACACCTATCGGGGTTACACAGTTGCCGGTCCCACTCCAATTCGTGAAATTGGCACTGTCGGCTTCGACAAGCGCCCCCTGTGCTTCGTGTTCTCAGGGATGGGCTCGCAATGGCCCGGTATGGCGAAGCAGCTAATGCAACTGGAAGTTTTCCGTAACTCCATCAAGAAGAGCGCCGAAACGCTAAAGCCACACGGTGTTAATTTGGAAGATATAATCATCAATGGTAATGAAACCACTTTCGAAAACGTTCTGAACTCCTTCGTCTCTATTGCTGCTGTACAAATTGCGCTAACTGACGTTTTGAGTAAGTTGGGCATTGAACCTGACGTTATCCTAGGTCACTCCGTTGGCGAAGTTGGTAAGTTAGTTTTGTCTTCGTGGGAGGATTTGATCTTACAAGTTGTTTTGCAGGATGCGCGTATGCCGATGGTACTCTTACAGCTGAGCAGTCGATCATGGCCGCGTACTCCCGAGGACGCGCCATTCTCGAATCCAAACTGCCCCTAGGCGCCATGGCCGCAGTAGGATTATCGTGGGAAGAGTGCAAGCGACGTTGCCCACCCGAAATCGTAGCCGCGTGTCACAACAGCAAGGACAGCGTGACCATCTCCGGTCCACCGAAAGCAATCGAGGATTTCGTCGCCCAGTTGAAATCCGAAGAGATCTTCGCCAAAGCCGTCAAAAGCTCCGGACACGCTTTCCACAGCAAGTACATCGCGGAAGCCGGCCCGAAACTGCGCAAAGCCCTGGACGAAATCATCCCCAACCCCAAGCCGCGCACATCGCGTTGGATCTCCTCGTCAATTCCAGAATCGGCATGGAACACCCCGATCGCCCAGCTCAGTTCGGCGGCCTACCACGTTAACAACCTACTCTCGCCCGTACTCTTCCACGAAGCCATTCAGCACGTCCCAGAGAACGCGATCGCGATCGAAATCGCCCCCCACGGTCTTCTTCAGGCCATCCTCAAACGCGCACTGGGACCCAACACAACCAACATCAGCCTTGTCAAACGCGACGCCCCCGACAACATCGACTTCCTACTGTCGGCGATCGGAAAGTAAGTCGCCACACCCCCCAACCAAAAGCGTTCTCTAAGTAGCTAACCATTTCAGAATCTACAACGCCGGCGCCCAGCCACAACTGGCGCACCTCTACCACCCGGTGCAGTACCCCGTCGGCAGGGGCACCCCGATGATCAACTCGATGGTCGAATGGGACCACTCGACCGAATGGTCCGTCGCCGATTTCTCAGGCAAGGGTTCGCGGTCGGGCGAGCTCGTAGTTAACATCGACCTAAGCAAGGACACCGACGCGTACTTGGCCGGTCACGCCATCGACGGTCGCGTTCTTTTCCCTGCGACTGGATATTTGGTGAGTGCGAATGAGCTTTACAAAAATTAGTGGGCCATGACAATACTGACGGACGCGCTTTTTTGTTTCTTGAACGGCTTCAAAACGAAAATGTCCGTAGCACCGTCTGCTCGCGTTTTTTGTTTTCAAAAAAATTGACAAAGTGCGCGAAGCCAATTGGGTCTAATTGTTTAACTTTCTTCATAATAATACAATGTTTGTGTTCCCCGCATAGAAAATGGGAATTTTCAAAAATGCTTGGGGCGAATCGCGCCATTTTTTTGAAAATTGGTTGTGGGAACTTGATTTTGCTAAAGAAGAATGAAAAATTTGGCAATTTCCGGTTGTAAAAACAATTGCGATTTTGGTTCGGTTTCGAATCTTAGCACTGGCTAATGGAATAAAAAATGCCACCCCTCGCTCGATTTATAACGAGAACGTAATCATCACAATAGAACAAAACAGAAAAAAATGCAATAAAAAAAATGGAATCCGGTTCCATTTTCGGTTCGGATTCGGATTTCGGTCTGTTTGCTTCATTAATAAATTTTGTTCTTGAAAATTCAAAATTTGACATTTTTATTTTTGTAGACTTTGGTCTGGAAAACGATGGCCAAGTTGAGGAACGAAGATTTCGAACAAATGCCCGTTGTAATCGAGGACGTACAATTCCACCGCGCGACAATCATGCCGAAAGACGGCACCGTTAAATTCTTGATCAACATCTTCGAAGGTTCCGGCGAATTCGAAATCTGCGAAAGCGGAGCCGTGACCGTTTCCGGTAAAATATTCGTCCCCGAAGACGTCACGCGGGAATTCATCGACCTTCCTCCACCTTCCGTCAATTCTAATCCGGAGCACATCGCGCTTACAACCGGTGACATCTACAAGGAGCTCAGACTGCGCGGCTACGACTACGACGGCATCTTCAAGGGCATCAGTAATTCCGACAATTACGGAATTAACGGCAAACTCAAGTGGGAGAAGAACTGGATCAGCTACATCGATACCATGCTACAGTTTTCAATTTTGGGACAGAACACTCGCGAATTGTACCTTCCGACGAGGTTGCAACGCGCCATTATCAACCCCAAGCTGCACGCGGAGCTTTTCGAGAAATACGCCGAAGGCGATAACTGTAAGCGAATTTGACCGTACAAAAACGCCATAATTGTGATGTTCTTTCAGGTATGACCGTAAACATGCACCGTGAAATTGGTATCATCAAGTCCGGCGGAATCGAATTGCGCGGAATGAAGGCCAGCTTGGCGCCGAGACGTCAACAATCGCAGGCGTACCCAAAACTAGAGAAGTACGAGTTTACGCCTTACGATAACGTCATCTCCATGGAAGACTTCGCTAAGGGCCAACATCAAGCCCTCTCCGTCATGGTTCACACAGTATTGGAAAACAGCGGCGCGCTCAAACTTAAAGTGATGGAAGTCGCCCAAGATCGATCGGTCGAAAACATTCTGGCGACACACGTCAAAAATATAATCGAATCAGAACCGATGTTGTCAGTCGACTACACTGTCGTCACCCAAACTCACATTGACACCACCGAATTTGACAATAACGAAATTAAAGTCGTCCAAAAAGATGTAATGGCCGGAGCTTTTGATCAAAATGTTCACCTCATTGTCCTCGCTGACGTAGTGCTCCACAAGAAGACTGAACTGATTATGAACGCCATGAACACACTGAAAGCTGGAGGTTTCATTCTGACTGAGGAACCCAAACAAGCAGTCGACACCAAGCTCATCACCTCGCTCGGTTTGGATGTAGTCTCCACCCAAACTGCTGGAACCAAAACGTACGTTTTGATGCGCAAGATCACCGAAATACCTGCCGACGCATCCGTGTTGACAATCACGGAAACTAACTTTGCATGGGTAGAGCCGCTCAAAGACGCTATGAAGAAGAGCGAAACCGACAACATGAAAATATACCTGGTGTGCCAGGGTGAAGAATTGACCGGTTTAGTCGGAATGGTGAACTGCCTTAAGCAAGAACCAGGTGGCGCTCACGTTCGCGCCTGTTTCATTCAAGACAAGAACGCTGAGACTTTCTCGTTAACCTCCGCTTTCTACAAGAAACAATTACAGAAGGATTTAATCCACAATGTGCTCAAAAACAAAACCTGGGGCTCCTACCGCCATATGTTGCTCGATCAGCACAACAACAGCGCAACTTTGCACGTGGAGCACGCCTACGTTAACACACTGACCCGTGGTGATTTAGCCAGCTTGAAGTGGATCGAAGGACCGCTCACTTATTACAAGTAAGTGTCCGAATCACTCGCACCATTTTCATTAGTGCGTCTTTTAGGCCCGATGGTAAATCGTCACTCTGCACCGTCTACTACGCCCCACTTAATTTCCGTGACATTATGTTGGCGACTGGAAAGTTACCTCCGGATGCGCTCCCTGGCGATTTGGCAGGGCAAGAGTGTATAATGGGCTTGGAGTTTTCAGGAAGAGACGATCTTGGTCGACGCGTGATGGGTATGGTCGACGCTCGCAGTTTGGCCACAACTTGCATCGCCGACCCAGAGTTCCTCTGGGAAGTTCCGGAGAAGTGGAGTCTGGAGGAAGCCGCTACTATTCCTGTGGTTTATGGAACGGTAAGCTCTTTGATTTTTCATTGAGTTAATCACAAGGGAAAATTCTTGTCCCTTGCATAAAAATTTAGGATGAAATAGACACACGCTTTTCCACGACTTAAAAATAATCAGATTGTAATCACTTCAAATGCCCCAATGCAACTAATGATTGTAATTTACAGAGTTACTACGCCCTGATCGTCCGAGGACAACTGCAACCAGGAGAATCCGTCTTAATCCACGCAGGCGCCGGTGGCGTTGGTCAAGCGTCGATCGCCATCGCCCTTCACATGGGCTGCACCGTATTCACCACCGTCGGTAGCCAAGCCAAACGTGATTTTCTAAAGAAGACCTTCCCACAATTGAAGGACGAGAACATTGGCAACTCTCGTGACACCAGCTTCGAGCAGTTGATCATGAAGCAAACGCGCGGACGTGGTGTGGACGTTATCTTGAATTCGCTCGCCGCCCACCAACTTCAGGCGTCCGTGCGCTGTCTCGCGATGGGCGGTCGCTTCTGCGAGATCGGAAAGGTCGACTTGTCCAACAACTCTCCTTTGGGCATGAACGTCTTCTTGAAGAACACATCCTTCCACGGAATCCTGCTGGATGCGTTGCTGGGTACCGATAACCGTGACAAACCCGAAATAATCAAATTGATGAACGAGGGCATTAAGAGTGGAGCGGTCAGACCTCTTCCTCGCATAGTGTTCAATGAGAACCAAACGGAACAGGCCTTTAGATATATGGCGTCTGGAAAACACATTGGCAAAGTATTGTTGCAGATACGCGAAGAAGAAACTCGCAAGAATTTGGTACCGGCCATGAAAACTGTTAGCGCCATCGCTCGCACTTACATGGATCCAGATAAGACCTACGTACTGGTCGGCGGACTTGGTGGTTTTGGGCTCGAGCTCGCCCATTGGTTAATATTTAGAGGGGCTACGAAGATAATGCTCACTTCGCGTAGTGGAGTGAAGACCGGCTATCAGTCGCTGTGCATTCGTAGATGGCGCGCGAAGGGAGTGAACGTTAAGGTTTCCACCACCGAGGCCACCACGGAGAAGGGCGCGATCAAGCTACTGAAAGAAGCTAGCGAAATGGGACCGGTTGGTGGTATTTTCAATCTTGCTGCTGTTCTCCGAGATGCTATGATGGAGAACCAATCCGAAGCCGACTTTAAGACTGTCACCGTACCAAAGGTGGACAGCACTAAGCATTTGGACGCAGCCTCACGCGCATTAGCGCCTCATTTGGACCATTTCGTTGTATTTTCTTCGGTATCTTGCGGACGGGGTAATGCCGGTCAAGCCAATTACGGGCTGGCAAATTCAGCAATGGAGCGCATATGCGAGACACGTCAAGCTGCCGGCCTTCCCGGTCTGGCGATTCAATGGGGCGCCATCGCTGACGTGGGTTTGATTATTGAGACTATGGGTGGAAACGAAACCGAAGTCGGTGGAACTTTGCCACAACGCATTACCTCGTGTCTGAACACCATGGATATTTTCTTGCAACAACCTCATGCTGTAGTTTCGAGTGTCGTATTAGCCGAAAAGAAGAAGGGTGCCGGTAGTGGTAGCGAGCTTAGTATCATGGATGCTGTCGCAAACATCTTAGGCCTTAAGGATCTTAAAAACATATCGCCAACCGCCTCGTTGGGAGATTTGGGCATGGATTCTTTGATGGGATCGGAAATTAAACAAACTTTGGAGAGAAACTACGACATGACTTTGAGCGCCCAAGAAATTCGCGCACTTACCTTTGGACGTCTTGGTGAATTGGCCAGTGGTGGTGCTCCGGTTACCGCATCCGAAACCGTGGTGACCAACGGAACTAAATCACACGAAAGTAACGATGGACAAGTTCAATTCGATTTGTCAGTCGACATCATGCCTCACAAAGTTCTCTTAAACATGTCTAAGGAAGTTGACAACAAAAAGACGCCAATCTTCGTCGTGCATCCCATTGAAGGCAGCGTGCACATCCTCCAAAGCTTAGCAGATAAAATTCAAGTTCCTGTCTATGGTTTGCAATGCACAACTATGTGTCCCATGGACTCCATTAACGATCTCGCCAAGTATTATGTTAACGAAATCAAGACTGTACAAAAGAAAGGACCGTACACGCTCATCGGGTACTCCTTCGGAGCCTGCGTCGCTTTCGAGATGGGAATACAACTCGAAACTCTCGGCGAACGCGTCAAGCTACTCCTCTTGGACGGCTCGCACTCGTACGTCGCAACTCACACAAAGAACAAGAAGAAGGGCGACACCGCAGTCGAACAGAGCGGCGCGCTCGTCTTTTTCATCAATCAATTCAAGGAAATCGATCAGGCCAAGGTGATGATGGAGCTGGCGGTCATGAAATCGTGGGAGGAAAGGCTGAACAGGGCAACCGAAATTTTGTCAGGTCACACTCCTTACACGGACAAGGACGTGAGAGCAGCCGCCGGCAGTTTCTATTACAAGCTCGTCGCCGCCGACAAGTACAAACCGACTGCCACATTCAAAGGTGAAATTACGTTAGTCAAGGCGATCGATAACTTCGTTTCCGCTGGAGAGGATTATGGACTTGGTTCGGTAAGTTTTACTTACTCATTTTTTAAGCCTCTTTCTTCGTTACCTTCTTCACGCTGCCCTTACAGATTCTTGACCCATTCCTATCATCTGCTTCAGATACTCTTCACGTTTTCTTTAATCGCCTTCCTTCAAACATCATCTATTAGTACTTCCTTCTTTTTCTTTCACGCATGCTGCCTTAGTATCTCATTCAGAGCTCTCTCATCTTTTTAGCGCATTTCCACAAAAGTAAAAAAAAAATGCGCTATTGTGGCCACTTCGTCCGTCCGTCCGCTCGTTTTCGACGCTACTAGTTCTTTATCTTAAGAGCTATTGTTCTACTTTTTTCGCTATTTGGTTCGTTATGGTGTCGAGTCTTGTACCAAAGAAGGAATTTTTTCTGTACCGCTTACAAAAAAAGTTATTGTAAAAAAAACAAAAAACCGTTTTTTACATGTTCCATAATTTTACACTTTTTCCGTTTATTAACGATCCTAGAGATCGTTTATAATTTTGCATTGCTGTCTGTCGTCTGCCTGTTGGTCTGTCCGTCTGTTCCTTTGTTTGTCTGTCCCTCTATCTGTCCGTGTGAAAGATAACTTTGTTTAGAACTGTCCGATCGCTTTTACATTTCCGTTAGTTATGAACTGAATTGCATGAAATTCAATATGGGCATAGCTTTAGCCATATAATACGCAATGCCAAAAGTTGAATCAAATCGATTCAAAATTCACAGTGCCCTTTTCGCATCTCGACCATTTATAAACCGAATTGCAAACTTTTTTACTTATAAACGTATTTGAATGAAATTTGATACATAGGCACTTGGGATAAAGGAAAATCAAACGCCAATTTCAAAATTTGGTTTTGCGCATGCGCAGTGCCAACTTTTTTATTTATGGAAGCATTTAAGTGAAATTTGATACTTAGGCGCTTGGAACAAAGGAAAATCTAACATTAGTTTCAAAATTTAGGTTTGCGCATGCGTAGTTCCAATTTTCTTATTTAGAAAAGCATTGAAATGAAATTCTTCTTATAAACTGAAATTGAAGTAGCACGTCAAAAATGGATTGCCCATGTGCAACGCTATCTTTCATATTTGTGGTCGGATTTTTACGATTTTAACAGAAGTTGCATCTTACAAATGGGAAATGCGCTTTATGTAAATTGTTTACGATTACTTTTTAACTTGTTTATTCAGTCATTTATTTTTAATCACTTCGGAGTTTTAGTACATTTTACCAAAGGTAAAAAATGCGTGAAGTTAACCCCTAAGATTTACCAATCAACTAAGACGCTTCGAGAACTTTGAATTTGACGCTTGATTTGTTACAGGTTTGCAAGCAGAAGGTGGTGGTGCAGCCGCTCGAAGGTAACCACAGGTCGATACTACAGGGTAAAACCGTACAGAAAATAGCAGACATTTTACACAACATCGTGGGTAAAGCTTAGAGCAGAACGTCGCACTCAAACATCATGCATTCCATTTCAGTTCATTACAGTTCCATGACATTTTAGTTGATAGTTTTAAGTGTGATACCCACGTAATTAATCTTGTTAAAGTGATTAGTGCACAAAATATTTTCAAAATGCACTGTTGCCTAATAATATCGGAGTCCTTAATGTATATTACTTTATATAGCTATGAAATGTTATTTTCGTAACTAAAGCGGACTAGACGAAGCGGCGGCTTAGATATTTTCGCGCACTCTGTAGATATTTTATTTATGGCTTAAGGTTAGCTAATGTGATGCCAAAGATCTTTATGTTACATCACAAAGTATATCATTTTGTTGAGATACATCATCGATGTACACTTTGTATATATTGTTGAATAAATTTTTTATACTGTATTATGCCTTACTCTGCGAAATTAGGAAGGGAACCTACAAAGAAGTTCAAGTGGATCTGAATTTGCTTCTTATTTGCGCATGTGTGTAACAAAAAGTCAAATTTCTTGGGAAACGGAAAAATTTGTCGCTAGGTATTCTCGCACGATTAGGGCGTTGTGCGCGGGTGCACCATCCTGTTGAGAAAGTGATAACGCACGTGTGCTAGTGCTGATAACAAGAGATGCAGGTGGTCATCGATGTGCGCATTACTTTCGGCGTAAGTGAGGACGCAGGCGGCGTTATCTAATCTAATTGTAATTGATTTCTTCCACATTTAGAAAAAGTTAGTACGGGTGGGAGTCAACAAAGCAGTTGTTTGCTTACTGAAAGTGAAAAGTTTCTACCGTCCGAGCAGCTGCCGAGAATCTTTTTCATCTTGATTATTAAGCGAGTTCGAGTTATGGAGCGGTTTTTTTAAAGACAAGACTGCCTTTTTTTGAGGCCCGCAAAAAAAATTGTCTCAGATCGACCCGGAAAAAAATTTTCTTATAGAATGTGGCCTGTATAATCCATAATTTCAAACAGTTCCAAGATTGGGCTACTAGTTCAAAAGTTACAGCCCTTTGAATTTTTTTTCGAAATTGTTTTCTAGTCTATAACTTTTGATTGAGAAGTCTGATCGAAAAAGTACGAATTGATTTGGATTCTACGCACCCAAATTAATAAGAAAAAAGTGTTTTCCCGAGTAATTTTGGTGTAGTCGATTTTTGGTAAAAAAGGAAGGTTATAACCTGCCTTTTTTTGAGCCCCGAAAAAAAAATTGTCTCAGATCGACCCGGAAAAAAATTTTCTTATAGAATGTGGCCTGTAGAATCCATAATTTTAAACAGTTCCAAGATTGGGCTACTAGTTCAAAAGTTACAGCCCTTTGAATTTTCTTTCGAAATTGGTTTCTAGTCTATAACTTTTGATTGAGAAGTCTGATCGAAAAAGTACTAATTGTTTTGGATTCTACGCACCAAAATTAATAAGAAAAAGTGTTTTCCCGAGAAATTTTGGTGGAGTCAATTTTTGGTAAAAAAGG
>NW_022170663.1:9934949-10014707 GCF_008802855.1 Photinus pyralis
CCACAGACACAGACACTAATCGTTACTTGATTTTAATCCGTGCGATTAGTTAACCAGGCTAGACCTGAGTTCTCACAAGAAACACCGACCATAATAATACATAAACATAGTACCACTTGTGATATCGGTAACAGGAATCACCAGCAAAAACTTCACGCGTCACCTCAAGACACTCGACCTTAACACTTACACTCACACAAATATGCAGAAAGAAATTATTCTGAAAACATCTTCCATAGTTAGAAAATTTTTACATCAAATACAATAGAAGATCGCACGACTTGGAAACAACCCGTCGTGTAATCATAGATCCGCAACAGCGAGAATAACTTAAAAAATAATAATAATAATAATAATATATTAGATTAAAAGGAGACACACCAATTAATCAAGTCAGTCATAGAGCTTGCAATGAGTAACATATTTTTCTAGTGAATACGGGGTGCAATCAATGAGCAAACGTCTCACAGTTTTTTTAAATAAATGATACGATGTAATCGTTTTGATGTTAGAGGGTAAAACATTGAATAAAGTAGTACCTACCTTTATACAGAACACCTTTTTGATATAAGGATATAAGGCACTATGTTTTTGAACCTTAAGTAAACAGTTTCGTAAAGGGTATTTATGATTTGCAACGTCGGTTGTAAAGTAACATCGATTACAGTATACGAAGCAGAGGATTGTATACACATAAATACCATACAAGGTCAGCATACCTTGTTCTTTGAAAATTGGTTTGCAACTGTCTCGGTACATTGCATTGTGTATAATTCTAATCGCTCTTTTTTGTAATAAAAATATTCTGGCTAACCGATTGATTCCACTACCTCCCCAGAACATAATTCCGTATTTAAGAGTGGAATAAAAATATCCATAGTACATATTTTTTAGTATGTCTGTGCTACAATGCGATGAAGCTACTTTGAGTGCATAACATAGTTTAGATAACTTAGAACAAAGGAAGTCGATCTGTGTAGACCAATTTAACAATTGATCAAAATACAAACCTAATAATTTGCAATTATCAGTTGCGTTGACAAGTAACTCGTTAAGCGGTAGTGCCTCTATGGAACCGATTTTAGAACGTAGAGATCGAAACAGTATAAAAGCTGTTTTCTCTTTATTGACCGTAAGTCCGTTTAATTCTGCCCAGTCTAAAATTGTTTTGTATAATGCACATAGTTTATGTCTAATATGTTCTATAGTAGTACCTGTAACTAGGAAGTTAGAGTCGTCAGCATAAGATACAATGGTGGTGTTGTTATCAACCTTTTGAACATAATTATGAAGGTCATTTATGAAAATTAAAAACAAGGTGGGACCAAGTATAGAACCTTGTGGTACCCCACTGTTGATAGGAGATTCATCTGAATATATTTGCACACATTCTTTGGTATGCACAACCTTTTGAGACCTACATGACAAATACGAAGCATACCAGTTTATAGATACACCTCGTATACCATAATTATAAAGTTTCGACAGCAGCAAGTCGTGATTTACGTTATCAAAGGCTTTACTAAGATCAATGAAGAGCCCGGCTGCTAGCCGACCTTCATCTAAAGCTCTCAAAATGGTGTCAGTAAAAATTACAAAAGCTGTGTCTACTGAGCGACCTTTAAGGTATGCATGTTGGCTAGTCGCGAACAATTTATATTTGTTAAAGAAATTGATTAACTTCTCGTTCATTGAGCGCTCTAAAACCTTAGAAAGAGCAGATAATAAACTAATCGGTCGATAATTTCCCAACGTGTTTGGATCTCCCTTTTTAAAGAGTGGCACTACAGTAGCCTTTTTTAGTTCTGACGGAAATATGCCAGTTGAAAACGAAAGATTAATAATGTGGACAACAGGTTTGATGATTGTAGTAATAATCTTTTTTAATAAAAAATTAGAAATATGATCATCACTAGTAGAGTGACTGTTATTCAACTTTTTAACAGCCTGCAACACATCGTATTCATTAACCTCAGTTAAGAAGAAAGATTGTTGACATGAAGTAACATACTTGTTTATATAGTCCAGGTGTGAACTGTTACGCTGAAATGAATCTGAAGTTTTCACAGATTTGTTTAAATAGGAAAAAAAAAGTTTTTTAAGAATCTTTTTTGAAATCTTTGAAATTTCCAAAAATCTTTCCAAAAATTATGTTGGAAATCGTCCTAATTTATCGGTAATTTCTTAGAAGTGCGTTGTGCAATCTTACGAGAAACATAATCTGGCTCCTCTCAAGTTTCTGGTTTTGGGCATAGTATTGCAAACACCCTGTAGAATATTACATTTAATTAAAGTGTGTGTACTAATCACGAGAATCACCTATGTTTTGTATATATGTTTAATAAGAAAGGTGTTGTGGTACTAGAAGGCTTACAATCCAAAATTATTTTTTAAGCGTACAGGGTGTTCATAAACGTCGTGTGTATGTCAACATGGATTTTTCAATGGAACACCCTATAGATTTACCAACGCTTTTGTCCACCTGGTACCTACCATTTGATTCTTTCCGAGATTCTTTCGGTAATGTAATAGAATAGCAATTTAAAAGATTTTTGAAGGGTTACGCTCTGAGAATTCCAGTAGCAGAATTTAAGAAATTACACAGTATTTGTGAGAAATCCACGAAAATTTCGGATGTTTTAAAATTTTAATTTACATACATTTCAAATATACAGGATGTATATTAGCTATAGCAGCTGTAGCTATATACGGGGTGTTTGTAATCGTTTATTTGACATTAAACATACAGGGGGTAATGATAGTTACACACAGGGTGTTGGTGGTCGGCCATTTTGCTCTGGATGTCATAATGGTGGTAAGTTCTCATACATTCTGCTCCGATGTTTAAAAAAATGTTGAGTGTCAAATAGCCAAACCCACGAAAGAAATTAATAAATCCATTAAAAAAACTGGAAAATTATAGGATGAACGCACTTTGTATATTTGGAATAGCAAAAACAAACAATGAGTAAAAATCTACGAAATTTTGACACATTTAGGACCTATATTTTGAAGATTTTCTGAAGAAAAAAATTTTTCAGAAAATTTTGAGAAACAGAGGTGGATTTGAAAGATATAAATACTTCGGAATTCTCAGATGTAGAAAAATTCACTTTTTTAGATGTCAAGAATATTTCAATTAGCGTAAAGTTAAACTATAAAAAAATTTAGACGAATAAAACCTTATTTAAAACATTCAAACTTCATAACTAAACAAATGAAAACTAAAAAAAAAATGTGCAACATTTTTGAAAAATACAAAATTTTACAAAATCGAATAGTTTTCGGAAATTCTAAACGGGACAAAAACAAAACTGGACTGGAAATTTTGAAAAATAGTGGAATTTTAAAAAATAGCAAAAAACATTATTTGACCTCCGTTTTGACGTTCAAGAAGAGCGATTTCGGTAAGAATTAAGACCTCAAAAAATTTAAAAGCAAGGAAAAATATCAGAATGGAGTCAAAGATAAGAAACGCAAGAGACGTTTTTTGTTACTTGTAAAATAATTTTTTTAAGTGGTTTAAAAATAATATTAAAAAAATTACTTAAACACAACAAAAATATTCTTTCCCAAATTTCGGAACAATTTTGGAAGGTTCAGAAAGGTTCGATAAGGTTTCATAGATTGAAAATTTCAAAGAACAAAAAATTAGGGAAATGTTCATTTTTAAGAGACAGTATTGGATTATTTAAAACAAAAATTGCTAAGAATTACAGAAAATTAATTTTGAAAAAAAAACTAGCGACTCTAACTTATCAAAAAAAGAAGACATAAATGGCAACGGATATGCATCACATTGGATACTACTGTCTGTGTCAAAAGTATACGTATAGGCTCCAGTTTGAGTGCCAGATTTGAATTTTTGGACCTTTTAAAATCTATTTATTATGTGATCGTAATTAATTAATATTTTTTTTGTTTCTCTATTTAAAAAAATGAAACGTAAGTATACTCTTTATTTTTTTTCCAAAACTATTTTACAATAAGACAGTCATAAAATATACTCAAATATTTAAAAAATGTGCCGATTCTAAATGAGACACACTGTATATTCCACTCAAATTGTACTTACTAGCATTACCTGTGTTTACGTTATTTATAAATATCGCTAAAATGCTTTTAACTATTTTAAAATATCCCAGATATTTTAAAATTCTAATCGCAGTTTCAAAACTACACACGTTACAAAACCGACCAGCTTGAAATACTTTTGGTTTTCACGTATCTTGGACATTTTTAATTAGAACTCATTTTGAAATGTCTCAAATATGATAATGGAAGGCATCCGGAAAAACCCAAAAAACCGACGAACTTAAAGAAGGTATTGCACCGTCCATCCGTAACTACAACCAAATTTATACAATTGCACGCAATGACTCAATACATTTTCGTTTGCTAATTGAATTGGTAAATAATTACTTTATGTTAAAAGGCTAAAACACTTTTCCATCAGCGTACAACCTGAAGCAGAAACCAATTGTACAACTACACTGGATAAGGTTACATCTCTTCCACCCTAATCAGCATACTCAACAATTTTGCAATGTTGATAACACTAAAAAGCCTTAAATTTAGAGTGATGATCGTGAGTAGTGCGTTTTCAAGTTGTTTATAGAGTAACGATGTATACACTCCACTTGACGAGTTAAGTGAAACGTTCCATAAATAAGTTTTAATTCGCCGACACTTTTCGCAGGGCTCTGAACTTGGCTCTCTATTATCTACAATGAAACGCTTGTTAAATCGGTGGATGCTTTAATATTTATTTAACCTCTTAATCGGAAATGGTTTGCTTTAGATAATTAACACCAACATTAATATCTTCCCCGGAGACGCCAAGCTCTCCTTAATTTGCCACTTGAGTAAATAAATAAATGTGTATCTGTGGAAAGAGAGGATTTTTGGGTCGTGTATACAAAACCGAATGCATTATTTTTTTCATTTCCCTCTCGCGTCGATATCATGAATTATTTACAAGGAAGTTTGGATTAGCCTATTTACCTTCTGGAATCGAGGGGAATATAACACGATTGATTGCGACGAAGCCTGTTTCAAATATTACAATTAAATTGATACGGTCCCCCCAAACAAACTTTTACGAATTCCACCGTTTACATACGTTATATTGATCGTCCTTTAATAATCCGCGATAATCACTTGGGACGATCTACGTGACTAATTACAGGTCGAGGCAATTAACGATGGGTTATAATTGATTCATTTTCAGTCTACTAAAATACACCTCAGAGATCGATATCGTGCACTTATCATTCATGACGTGTTCTCTCTGTGTACCGAACCAAACATTTTTCTAAAAAAAAAAAAATGACACCCCTTCGTCAAGACTGAAATTTTGGGCTGCCCCTGAAATTGGCAAAGAAAAGTGAAAGAACCGCAATGCACATTGAAACCGATTTCAGAAAAAAAAGTTCTATCCTTCATGGTACCCTAATGACAACTCTCGACCCCTCTCTCAACGAGAAAAAAATTGAAGGTCCAGACGAGACCTATCGGCAGATTGGGGGTCACAACCCTCGACTGCCTCGAGAACAGTTCCATAGGAGTGTTGCCTGTTGTCGTGACTAAAAAACAAATTTTGAAATTTTTGAAAAATCTTTCAAAATAACTAAGAAATCACCAAAAAACTGAGAATGTCAAACTTCGTTTTTGTTTCCTTCTATGGGCACTTTTTAAGCTGCAGGCTACTACTTTCTTATTTCTTATGATGTCATGTTGTTTTTTTTACGGAATAAAATAAAGGACAAAAAACGAAGAAAAATTTCAAAGTCAAAAGTTTTTATTTTTTGTCCTCTTATTCCGTAAAAATCCAATATGGCGTCCATAAGAAATAAGAAAGTAGTGGTCTGTAGCTACATCTAGCGTGTTATGGAAATTCTGGTACAGAGTGAGACTGAAAAAGTGCTAATAGAAGGTGCTAACGGGAACCGTCCATTACCGACGGTTAGAGGTTCAATTTTTGGATAGTTATTTTCAAAGAATATTCAAAAATTAAAAAAACTGTGATACCAATTCGAAACAAATTATTGATTGCAGACTTGCAAACGCGATTGTTTTATTATAACTCCAACTTTCTTTGAAACTATAACTTATTCGTTGTTTACACATATACTAGAAAAATGTTGAACCAAATACAAGGGTCGTCTATTAGGATTCAAATTAATATTAAATATGCAGAATATACAAAAACACAATTTCGATAAACCTCGTACATTGCAAGTGCCCAATGTGTGCTTGTTTCTTACGCAACTAGATGGTGCCTAAAGACCCTCTCACGGATGTTTTGGTATCAAATTCCATTCTTTATTGGTTTATCGTTGGGTAATTTTATTCCAAATTCAACGAATTTAAGGTTTGCGTGTCTGTCATAGTTTTTGACATATGCCAATTTTTTAGGGAAAAGGTTCATTCAAAAATTCATATCTCTTAAACGGTTCAACGTTCAAGATAATTCGAGTGCTCTTTTTTATAATCGAATCATTAGGTGTAAGCAATTTTTGAGTGACCGCTGAAAATCTGGAAAATATTTCCAGAACTGCTGCGATTTTTCAAAATTACATGTCAAAACCTTAAATTTTTCAAATTGTAACTATTATTTCTGATGAAATTTTAGCGTCACATTTATTAACATTCTATATGCCTATAGTTTTTGAGTTATTGGCATTGTTTGAAAGAAATAATCTTATTTTTTTGCCCTAAAATTCAAAACTACATTCAGAAATTTGAAAAACTAAAGTTTTTGACATTTTTATTGCTAATTTTGAAAAATCGCAGCAGCCGTAAAAACCTTGTCAAGACTTTCGGCGGTCACTCCCAAAATTCCGTAGATTTTAAGGATTCCATTATAGACTCACTTATCCTAAACGGTTTAAGGGAATGGACCCTTGCATCCCCAATTTTGTACAGAAAAATTGACATACATATGTCAACAACTATGACAGATAGGTAGACAAATCTTAAATCCGTTAAATTCAGAATAAAGTGGCGCATAAGAAAAAAATAGAAAATGGTATGGTTCTATTTAAATAAAAATAAAATCGCTTCGGGTTTTTAAGGAAGCGGCGCCATCTTGAAATTACTTTATTTCAATTCGTAATGGCCGATCATGGCTGGGAACCAAATTTTTTAAATTTTAACTGCAAAGTTAAAAAGGATTTTGAATGTATGCCAGGCGGCTTTTAAATCTTTGTGTAAAGAGCTCCCTCCCCAAGAAAGTAAACTTTAATAGCATGCTACTACCTGATAACCCAACCATTTACTAAGCTATTTCGGTTTAAAAAAATACGCCCTGTTACAAATCAGTTCTAAACATCATATTCAATTAATGTACAAAACTCCCCTGAGATCAAGCGGCCACTTAGATACATCCATAAATCCATCAAGAATTAATCCCATTCCTTTCCATTTGGGTTTTACGCAATATTTTAACTTTTAGAAGCAACTTATCTTAGATTTAGAACAGATCCCTGTACAGTACCCCCTTCTTGTACAGGCCAAAAAGTAGTAACTGGCCTTTTTTTGGCTCGATACTCCATTAGCCTTATTTAAACTAAATGTAGATCCATCTTTTATTTGGGAGTATCGAGACTTTCCAAAATTTTTATTTATTTATTTAAATTTCATGTCTTGAAAATTGTACGGCCGAAACGTAAGCAAAGAAAAAATTTTGAGAAAAACAAATAGTTATTAATAATTTAATCAAGTTCTCTAGTTAATCAAAGTCTCGTTATCTGACCATAAGGATGCGGTAAGCACTCGACTAGTCTTATCGTTAAAAAACAACTTACTTTATTTTGACGCGCGCACGGAGCGGAAACGAGAAGTTTTCAAGTTGCGCCATTAAATAAATATTAGGAGACCATTAGTTTAAAAGCCGAACAATTTACGAATGCGCCGTTCAAAAAATGAACAAAGCTACACATTCTGTCTACAATGCGACCGAGTTCTAACACATAATCGATATTGAGGGGGTCTGTCTCGTCTCCCTGCGAATGCCACAGAGCCACATTCAAGGTAGACCTGAGCGGCACATACTGAATATTAGATTGCGTTAATTAAGTTCCCGAGATGAGTCTGTATTGATCGTTAACGTGAGCAAATGTATCGTCGACGTTACCATTCACCTTCTCGTGCGAGGACAAAGCCCTTTTGCCACAAGTGAAATTTGATTCAGTTGAATTCCCTAAACGCGCCATCTATCCGTCGGCTCCCATGGCGCAACGTTCTGAATTATCGACCATGTCTCAAAGCACTTTTTAGCGCATCTATTGTTCACACTTTGTCCGTCTGTCTGTCCATCTGTTCCCCTACTAGTCCTTCAGTTTAGACTTCATTCCCGAGGTATTACTGATTCTGTGCGGAGAAAAGGCGCTTTCAAGGGTAGCCAGTGACGACGTCTAGACTGGTAAAGGTTTCCTTTTTAAAACAAATGAGGTTGTTTTCTATTAGTTCAACGTAAATTAAAAACGAATTAATTCTATAGGGAAGATACAAAACTCGTCAGTAAACTGACCTCGAAACTGGCATAACTTAATTCGAAAATTAAAGTAAGTACTCGGCCCCGAGGGGGCCTCGTACTGCAATATAATGTGGCATTTTCTTGACTTTTTATGTAAATAGCCATGTGCAAGTGGTCTCCGAGGTGTCTCAGACAACAGACGCCTCGACAGACGCCATTAGAGTTTCTGAATTGTAAGAGCGCAAATGGAACCGGCGAAAATTTTGGAAATAGACGAAAGTTTACTCGTCGCTGTTTTCAATTACGCGCAAAAACAAATTTTTTTTTAGTTCAATGTACTTGTGCGTTTACTTTATATTTAGAGAACGATTTTTTCATTGAGCAGTAAAATAATTTAAAGGAGGTGTGTTCGTATTTAAGAGATAACGTGATAAACGAGAATTTTCCACTTGATTATAAATTTTATCATTGAGCCAGGGCCATTTGAAGTTACAAACATACACTTAGGGTGCAGTCGTTTTTATTTTATTTTTAACACAGAAAAGTGTTTTACGAATGTAAAATTAAAAGCGCGACACCTCTTAAGACACAAGTCTTGAAAGCTTTTAAAATGTGCACAGTGTGATTTTGTAATACATCACCACCATGCCCTGAAACGACATCTCTTATACACAAAACGTAAAAGGATTTAAAATGTGCACACTGTAATGGCAATGGCACTGTACCCATATACAGGGTGTTTCAAAAAAAGGTCGGATATTTTATCCGCGTATAGTATTGTCAATTTTTGAGCTATACAAGACACTGTTGACAGATTTTCATACATCGCTTCACTTCGGAGAAATCATCAACTTCTACTTTATTATGGCCTTGTGATAAACCGCGCTTCACACGGTTTATCCACCTATCGCACCTGCATATAGTTGACTATGGGAAGTGCCTTTAATGCACTAGATTTCCCTAGAAATCTTCACATTTAATCGCTTTGATATCTAACTTAATATTTGATTTCATTGATAACTAGTGATGTATATTGTTACGAAGCTGTTTCAGCTAAGATAAGACTTTCAGCATTTTCTGGAATGTGATAAACCGCGCTTCACACGGTTTATCCACCTATCGCACCTGCATATAGTTGACTATGGGAAGTGCCTTTAATGCACTAGATTTATCCCTAGAAATCTTCACATTTAATCGCTTTGATATCTAACTTAATATTTGATTTCATTGATAACTAGTGATGTATATTGTTACGAAGCTGTTTCAGCTAAGATAAGACTTTCAGCATTTTCTGGAATTATACTAGAAAGTAGGATAGAGGACTGTCCTATCTAATCACACTATACCATTTTACAAATGACTATAATTATTTTATTGAAACTACTTTCCATTAATTCAAACTAAAGGTAACGTGATTATGTTAAAGCAGTCCATCTTAAACTTCGAAATGGTAAAAACGTAAAACTTGTAACCTGCATGTAACCTGTGTGTGAAGGATATTACCTAATGAATGTGTACCAAATAAAACGTAACTTCAATCCGAACTTCATTCTTTCAATTATCTCGCCATAAGTCCTACACAAAAAATTCGCAGTGCAACTCAGTGGGGTTGCACAACAAAATTTGGTGGCAGCGGTATAGATTGGTGAAAATCCAGTCAAACTTGGCGTTCCGGGTAAATAGGAAATCCTATGTTTGGAATAGCTGAGCAAGAAACGGTATTTGCGGTGATTTGAATCCAGGATTATTCGAGTTTTTCAGACAAGGGCCCGTCGTTACCGAAAACTAGAAGAATCCAGACCCGAATTACCAAAACCCAAAATTCCCAAGAAGAGGCAGTGTCAGCGTTAAAGTGTTTGTTAGTGAAATAAGTTTCTACAGTTTCGGGTGCATTGTGCTATTCGCTATTCTTTGGATTTTACACATTTTCATCAGATTAAAAGTAAGTCAGAAATTTATACGAACATTTTGTAACTTAATTATTACCTACTTAGTAGCTCGCTGTTTGAACGTTAATAATTTCATTTAAGCAGTATTTCGACACGAATCAGTATAGTTTAACAAATTTCGTAATCCGTAGAACAGCCAGCAATAAAGTACAAAAATGCCTGACAATAATGTAAGTGATGTTTCCAACTTAAATTTAGCAGAAGGTTCAAGTAGTGTAAATGCAGCAGGTAGGGATCAGTTTTTAAGTTTAGATGCAGCAGTAAAGTTATTAACAAATTTTAGTGGGGACAGCAAAGAAAGTGTTACGGAATGGATAGATAATTGTGAGATTATTTTAAACTCAGTTAGGCAAGTCGATTCCCATATGCTATTTCAAATTATTAAAACAAAAGTCTCAGGTAAAGCTAGGAATTTTATAAAATACAGAAATTTTCAAAATTGGGATTTTTTTAAGGAACATTTAGAAGAACTTTTTGCCGAAAAGAGAACTCTTTCGCATTGGCAGTTAGAGTTAAATTCAACTAAACAGTCAAAAGGTGAAAATTTAGATACATATTCAAACAAAATTGAAAAATGTTTAAGCAATTTGTTAGATGTGGCGACGGTAAATAAAACCCAAGAGGAAGCGGTAACTATCAGTGAATTATTGAGATTACAAGCCTTAAATGTGTTTGTCACAGGATTGCAAGAACCTTTGAAAATGCACGTAAAAAGTAGGGACCCCAAAACTTTAGAATCAGCTGTTGAATTAGCTAGAATTGAAGAAAGAGAACTTTTGAGTAATCGCGATTCACAAAATTATTTTGGTTATAAGGTAAATTCAAATCAACGTACAGTTCAAGGGAATTGTTTTGTTTGTAAGAAATCAGGTCATTCAGCTTCAAATTGTTTTTATAAAAACAATAGTGTTAAAACGAACGATTCACGTGTTCAAAATTTTGTTAGTGTGAAAAAACCTCAAGTGTTTTCAATGCAAAGCCAGCCCATATGTTTTTATTGTAAAAAACCAAATCACAGAATTGCAGACTGTAGGAAAAGAATATTTAATGAAAGGTTAAAAGCAACACAAAATGATAATCCTCATTCGATAAACAGGAACTCGGGAAACGAAAAAAAACTCTTCAACGAGAGGTCAGTTGGAGAAGTGAGTTTTAGGAAAGACCTCAATCGCAATTTTGGAAAGCGCAAGGTTACTAACTCAGAAAAATTAAGTAAATACGTAGGCAGTGGAGTTCATAATTACAACAGGTATCGTGATAAACGGACAGAAAATATACAAACAATCGAATTAAAGGAATTTCAGAACAAGGTCGAGATTAACTTAGCTAGATGTAAATTAAAATATGTAGACATTCCCTTAAATTTTTGTAAGAAGAGGGTTAATCGATTAATGATAGATTCGGGAGCAGATATTACTTTAGTGAAATGTAGGGCAGTACGAGAAGATATAGTAATTGATAAAAATCGGTCTGTTGAAATAAAGGGTATCACAAATGAAACCACTATCAGAACCTTAGGAGTTGTCGATGAAAAATTTTGTTTATCCGACAGAGAAATTGTTGTTCCATTTCATATAGTTAGTGATGATTTTTTCGTAGAAGGAGACGGAATTTTAGGAAATAGCTTTTTACACGCACTACAAGCAAATTTAGATTACAGGAACAATGTTTTGGAATTTGGAGATAAAAGGTATAGATTAATAAATTTGGATGAAATCTTGATTCCTGCAAGAAGTGAAACTATTACTAGAGTTCGGACAATATCAGATGGAATAGGTGTTTGTAACGGTAAACAAGTTAGTGAAGAAATATATTTAGGAAACTGTTTAACTCAGGCAATAAACAATTCGTGTGTGGTTAGCATAATAAATATTTCAGAGCAGGATCAGTACATAAAACCTCCAATAATAGAGCTAGAAGATTTAGAGTTCGTACAAGTAAATAGTATAAAGGGCGAAGTACAAGGAAATAGAATTGAAACCTTATTAGATTCGTTACGTACTCAGCACCTAAATGTAGAAGAGAAGGATTTATTGCTAGAAATTTGTAAGACGTATAGTGATGTTTTCTTTTTAGAAGGTGATAAATTAACTGCTACAAATATTACCACCCACAAAATTCCTACTTTGCCAAATGTAGGTCCAATTTATGCTAAACCTTATAGGTTACCTCAAACGCAAAAGGAAGAAATTGGTAAACAAACCGAAGAGATGTTGAAGGACGGTATAATTGTACCTAGCACGAGTCCTTACAACTCCCCGCTATTAGTCGTACCAAAGAAAATGGACGCGAGCGGCAAGGTTAAGTATCGCGTGGTTGTTGATTTTAGAAAACTAAATGATGTAACAATAGGCGACGCATTCCCTTTACCAAATATTACCGAAATCCTAGATCAATTAGGCAATTCAAAATACTTTAGTACTTTAGACATGAAAAGTGGGTTTCATCAGTTAGCCTTAGATAGGGAAGATCAGGAAAAAACAGCATTTTCAACACCTTTTGGCCATTTCCATTTTACTAGAATGCCTTTCGGTTTAAAGGGCGCTCCGTCTAGTTTCCAAAGGTTAATGAATACTGTACTTAGTGGATTACAGGGAATTAAGTGTTTTGTGTATTTAGATGATATTGTAATTTACTCCCATGATTTAAAACAGCACGGAGAAAAGTTAGTAGAAATTTTCGATAGATTACGCAAGTACGATTTAAAATTAGAGCCCAATAAGTGTGAATTTTTGCATAAAGAGGTTAATTATTTAGGTCATACTATTACGAGTGAAGGGTTAAAACCGGATGAAAAGAAAATAGAAGCGGTAAAGACGTATCCCGTACCAAAGATATCAAAAGATATTAAGGCATTTCTAGGATTAACAGGCTATTATCGTAGATTTATTAAAGATTATTCGAAAATTGCCAAACCATTGACTAATTTGTTAAAGAAGGACACAAAGTTTGTTTGGACCGACTTGTGCCAACATTCGTTTGATCAATTAAAAACCAAATTAATTAGCGCTCCGATACTCCAATACCCAGATTATTCAAAACCATTCATCATAACTACAGATGCCAGTCAGTTTGCAATAGGTGGTATATTATCCCAAGGAGATATTGGAAAGGATTTACCAATCGCATACACTTCTAGAACATTAAATCAAGCAGAATTAAATTACTCAGTTACCGAAAAAGAATTATTAGGGATAGTACATGCTGTAAAACAATTTAGACCTTACGTTTATGGAACTAAATTCAAAATAGTTACAGATCATCGACCCTTGACGTGGTTGTTTAGTGTCAAAGATCCAGGATCTAGACTAATGCGTTGGAAGTTGAAACTAGCAGAGTATGATTATGAGATTATTTACAAGGCAGGAAGGGTTAATACTAATGCTGATGCTTTAAGTAGAATTCCAGTATTTGTTTTAAACTCGGACGAATACACTTATTCAAAATTTACAGATTTTATTAAAACCAATTTAGTTATTAACAATAACGTGCAAGAATGTAACGACGATTTATTTAATGTTGCAAATAATTATTCTTTAGCACACTGCGTTTCGCAGGATTTTGTCATGAATCAAGGAATAGCTTTAGAGTTCAAGCAAAAATTTGGTAAAGTTGACGAACTAAAGAATCAACAAAAATCAATTCACGAAGTAGCTATCCTAGATGTCGGAGATAGGAAAATCTATTACTTGATTACGAAATTAAATTACTTTGATAAACCTTCTTATGAGGACTTATGGAATACAATTGTAAATCTTAGAGTGCAGTTAGAAAAAGACAATATAAGGAAATTAGCCATTCCACGAATTGGATGCGGTTTAGATAGATTAGAATGGGAAAAGGTCAGAATTATGTTACGGTATATTTTCAAAAGTAGTGGTATAGATATTTTAGTTTGTAATAAAAAAGCGGAAACGTTAACAGAAATCGATGACGAACAAAAGAGGACAATTTTAGAAGAATATCATGATAAAATTTTAGGAGGACATGCAGGGTATAACAGGATGTACAATAGGGTAAAGAAAAAATACAAATGGCCACACATGAAGTCAGATATTAAGGATTATGTAAAGAAATGTGTACTTTGTCAAAGAAATAAGACGAGTTCTTTAAAAACAAAAATGCCATTAGAAATTACAAACACTTCGAAAACTGTATTTGAAAAATGTGCAATGGATATAGTAGGTCCTTTGCCATTAACACAAAACGGTAATAGGTATTTGTTGACATTTCAAGATGATTTAACTAAATTTAGCGAGGCTATACCAATTCCTAATCAGGAAGCGAAAACGGTAGCAAGTAAATTTGTTACAGACATTATTTGTAGGCACGGAATACCAAAAGTATTGTTGACAGACCAAGGATCAAACTTTATTAGCGAGTTGTTTAAAAATGTTTGTACACTATTTAAAATTAAAAAAATTCAGTGTTCAGCATTTCATCCAGAATCTAATGGTGCGTTGGAACGCAGCCACAAAACATTGATAGAATACCTCAGAAACTACATTAGGGAAGACCAAACAGATTGGGACGAATATATCCCATTCGCCATGTTTACTTTTAATACAACTGTACATACTTCAACAAAATTTACCCCTTTTGAATTAGTATATGGACATCCAGCAGAATTGCCCAGTTCTATAACAGGACCCCCAGAATTTCGCTATACCTATGATGATTTCGTGCAAGACTTGAAAAATACATTGCGATATACTAGGGAACTTGCTAGACGAAATTTAATTGATACAAAATCAAAAAGTAAAGAATATTACGATAGGAAAAGTAACGTTCAAAGTTTTCACGTCGGAGATATCGTGTTAATCATTAATGAAACCATAAAAAGGGAAAGAAGCAGAAAGTTAAGGTCACAGTGGTTAGGTCCATATAAGGTCATTTCTGTAGATTCTCCAGTAAATTGTACCATTAAAATGGGTAGAAGGTTAGTAAGAGTTCACAATAATAGATTAAAGCATTTTTATGATTAGATTACACTAAAATATTGCAAAATAAGTTATAGGTAAAGTTCGATTAGTTTTGTGAAAGTAAGGATATTACATGAGTTAATAAATTTATAGGCAAAATATATTAATTGCTGTGGGAATAACTTGATACATGAATCCCGTGAAGTGTAGATAGCTCTCTTCAGTTGACTTATGTGCAATGATTATTAACTTAATTAATGTCACTACTATAGTTTTAGATTCTATAGGGTATTAAGTAGCATTGAAAAAAAAAAAAAATAAAAAAATAAAATAAAAATAAAAATAAATAGAATCTTTTTGCATAATTATTACAACTAAATTAATTGCATTTATTTCAGAATGCTAATCCTTTCTTCTGTTTTCTTCGCAATGATTACCAAAACCGGCGCCGAAGGGGATTACAACATCAGCAAGTACACCCATTCGCCTGGTATTCATTACGAACAAATAGGAACCGTTAAGCTTTATAACGATGAATTCGTATTAATAACCTATTTAGACATAAGTAATCATAATAAAAAGTTTGCACAACTTGAATTATATTATGAAAAGACAGCCAGTATTTGCGAAAGTCAAGCTTTCAAAAGCTATAGTGATTTCAAAATAGTTAATGTAAATAATTTAAAAGTTTGCGACTATTTTTTGAGAGCCTCTAAAGAATCGTTAAACAAAATCAAAATGGAGAAAAACAATTTAGTGAAAATGAGGAGTCATTAACAAACTTAATGAAAGAACAAACTGTGGTAATTAAATCGACAATTTCAAATTTTAATGCGACATTAGGAAACTTGGATCACAACGAAAAAATATTAATCGAAAATATGAATAAAATTGAAAAGGCTTTAAACGATAAAAATTCACAAATAAATTATTTAGATTTAAAGGTAGCTGTAGACGAACATATTTCTATGTTTAATTTAATGTTTAATCAATATCAACTAGAAACCATATCCCTAATTAATGCAGTTTTAGTTGCACAAAAAGGTCAGTTGCATCCAACAGTACTAACTCCTTCCAGATTAGTTTCCGAATTACAAAAGGTTTCACATAACTTGCCTCAAGGCTTAGAATTTCCGTTACCACTTCAAAATGAATTCGCTCACCTACTTCTTAATACGATTGGATTAGATGTATATTTCCAAAATCCGCATTTAGTGTATATTATTAACGTACCATTAACAGATAGTAGAGAGTACAGTATCTTTAGATTATCACCTTTACCTGTTCACGTCATTGAAAATAAATACATATTCATTCAACCAATTTCAAAATATTTAGCTGTAAGTGATAATAAACAACATTATTTGACTATATCAGAAAACCAATTCACAAAATGCAAGAAGTTCCATTCATATAACTATTTATGTAAACAACAACAACCTATATATTTGGCGTACCGCCATGAAATTTGTGAAATTAAATTATATAGAAGTATTAGTAAAGTTCCTAGTTCATGTGATAAAAGAATTACAGAACTCGAAAATAGCATTTGGACTCAACTAACACTTTCAAATTCTTGGATATATGTAATTCCTAAAGAGGAATCAGTAACTATAAATTGTAAAAATACAAATCCGTTTGACATACGGCTCTTTGGAGTTGGTAAAATTAGTTTAAGAAAAGGTTGCAAGGCATACTCTAGTTCGGCAATGTTAATATCTCATTCAATATTTTCGGATTCTACAATCTTTTTAGAATACGTACCCAATGTAGATTTAGACTTCGATTGCTGTGAAGATAATAGTAATAGTAAGATAAATATAACACAAATTAACTTAAGTAAGCATTATAAGGTTATTTCTAGACATTTAGATGATTTAAACATAGCTAGCCATAAGTTAGATGAAATAGACAAAATAAATGATAAATTAAGAAACAATATTCATAATCAAGCTATTGTACACAAATATTCTATATTGGCTTATATCGTAGGTAGTATTGTATTACTGTTAATTTTTTATTGTATTTGTAAGAAGACAAAAAATTGTTGTGGTATATGTTCAAGAGCAGGATTATGTATACATTTTAAACAACGTGTAAACACAAACGTCCCTCAGACACACAATATGTACTTTGACCGAGAATTAGATGCTGTATCAATTAGAAATAGTAGACATGGCTCAGAACCATCACCCGAGTTATGCGATAGAAATTCCGCAGCTTGTAATACAAACGCAATAGTAGGACGGCGTCCAACTAAAAATTTGTAAAATTGTAACCAAATTTTTCTTTAAGGGGGAAGGTGTGATAAACCGCACCTGCATATAGTTGACTATGGGAAGTGCTTTTAATGCACTAGATTTCCCTAGAAATCTTCACATTTAATCGCTTTGATATCTAACTTAATATTTGATTTCCTTGATAACTAGTGATGTATATTGTTACGAACCTGTTTCAGCTAAGATAAGACTTTCAGCATTTTCTGGAATTATACTAGAAAGTAGGATAGAGGACTGTCCTATGTAATCACACTATACCATTTTACAAATGACTATAATTACTTTATTGAAACTACTTTCCATTAATTCAAACTAAAGGTAAGGTGATTATGTTAAAGGCAGTCCATCTTAAACTTCGAAATGGTAAAAACGTAAAACTTGTAACCTGCATGTAACCTGTGTGTGGAAGATATTACCTAATGAATGTGTACCAAATAAAACGTAACTTCAATCCGAACTTCATTCTTTCAATTATTTCGCCATAAGTCCTACACAAAAAAATTCGCAGTGCAACTCAGTGGGGTTGCACAACAAAAAATCGAACGAAATTACTCTTTGAAAATATATCAATGACAGAACAAAATAGTTAATATTCCTTTAAGTTTATATCAGTATCAGATAATACAATACTTGTCGCTTTTTGTGGCTATTATTTGAAAATTTAAAAAATTGTCTTTCTCTTTCAAAAATAGACGTCTCGCTAAATAGGTTCCAGAGCCTTATGAAAAAATATACGTTGGTCGTCTTACGTTATTGTGAATGTGAACTGTGATGGCTAGCGTTGGGCAAAAAAATCGACTATAATCAAAGGATAATCGATAATCTGGTTTGATTATTCATTTAAATTAATTGATTAATCGATTATGTGATTTTCTGTTCGTCTGTGTACATGATAACTCCCTAACCGTTTCGAAATTTCCAATTATGTTTTCAGTAATAGCACAGACACTGTCTGTGGTAATAGGTAGACAATGATCAAGGGACTAACTGATCAAATTTTAATCAACTTTCTTCAACCAGAAGTGACATTATCGCTCTTTGCCTATATTGGGTGCAGTTTATTCAAACCTGTAATCGCCCAGTGCTAGTCACCCCGTTAAAATAAACTTATGATATTCGCCCATATACCTAAAATACATGATTGTTATTGTATCATCACCCTCCAGAGATTCAGATAAAAAAGGGAACTGGGGCATTTTTAAGGTTGCCCGGTTGCCACATATTGCGCGGATTTTTTTAAGTAGGGGATATCGAAATTGGATATTCTGTACATTACTCTCATGAAAAGATGATGCATTTCATCACTGGCACCATGCTACAAAAATAGACTGTGCATTCATATGCAAAACTTGATTCTTTAGTAAATAAGTAGACCACGCGCTATATGAGTTGCATAACAGCAAGGGGCAGGGCATTTATTTATTTCTACTTTGATTTACAGAAACGTTTATCATGACACTTCTTATATTGAAAACCAGGTTGCAAGAATTGCTTGCTAAGAGTTTCCCTCAACCCACATAATTGACTTTTCTTGCAGTTTTTCTATACATTTCTATATACATTTCTTTTAAAAATACACAGATCAGCTTCATCATAATCCTCCATGTTTGTTGGCTGCACATGTCGTTTTCCTTGGGAAATTTTGAGTTCGAGGGCCCAGCTTCACCTGATTTTTTACGTATGTTTTATAAAACTGACCAACTGCAGCGGCAGGTAACTGGGTCGCCTTTTCCACAGGGAAACTCCAACGTTCTAGTTCTTTTTGGCGATCAACGAATTCGAGTACTTTACGAATTATATTACGAGCTTCAGGGAGAACGAGTTTTCTCTCCAAACTCATGATTTATGGCTTCTGAAACAATTTTTACATCAATAAACACTATAAGGTTACATCTAAAAACACTTTAAGCGAATTACATACTTTATAGGTAATATCTCGGGTAATATTATAAATTCAAGCGCCTTGAGAAAGACCAGTTTGTATAAAACTGGAGTCGGAAAACGTAAAATAAACCAAATGAAGAAGCAAAGTGTAAACTAAAATAATGTGCAGCCTAAACCTAGGCCTAAACTATCACAACATTAGCACGGAATGTTTTGGAAGCTTTTCTTGAAGGCATTGCTAGTACACAATATGAATACCACTTGGGTTTTTAGTGGAAATTGTAGAAAAAGTAGTATACCTACAAACCTTTTTGACAGGTGACAGCGGCCTTCCATAGGTAGGTACTTGTGTGACACCTAGGGTGGAATTCATAGATATTACTTAAGTTACACTTACACTTTACTCATACTTAGCGCGTACTTAGGTAGTGGTATTCAAAGATATAGTTAAGGTGACGCATGACATTATTGCTATAGTAACGCGCGAAATTCGGACAGATACTAGCAGTAAATATAAGTTCCACTTAAACAAAACTAAGTGTGCACTTAGTAAAGTGTAAGTCTAACTTAAGTAATGTCTATGAATTCCACCCCTACTGTCACATTCGACCTCGTCTCACACCTTGTACGATATAAGATATGTAATACAATATGACGTATTTCACCACAAATGATAGTAGGTAATTTTCACTCCAACCTGCTTTGAGGAAACATATCCGAAAGGATTCGTAAGAAATAACTCATTTTTTAAAAAAATATACACATAATTAAACAATATATTGCTGATGGGGAATGACTTGCCTAAATCAAGAAACTTGGTATGTTTGAAGGGATGAATAAGACAAGACACGGTTTCTGTACAGGGTGGTTCAAATTTGTGTTTTTGTTGGGATTTCCATAACGGTTTTGTGACTAAAAAAGTTGAAACTTTTGAAAATAATTGAGATATGACCAAAAATCTGAAATCAAATTTCGTTTTTATTTTCTATAGCTTAAACCGTGGGAAGGGAACGGTCCCCGTTAGCACCTTTTGTGGGCATTTTTTGGAGAATCTCAGTCTGTTAGAATTTCCGTACATATGTTGTCCAAAAGAAATAAGAAAGTAGTACCTAGTCTGTAGCTTCTGCTCCGAAAAAAAGTGCCAGGTGCTAACGGGAACGGTCCATTTCCGACCGTTTAAACTAGGGAAAATGAAAACGAAATTTGACAGTTATTTCCCAAGATTATTCCGTTTCTTTAGTCAGAAAAGAGGGCAATCTCACCGCCATGTAATCTACACCGTATCTCTCACCGTTACGGAGATCTCAATGGTGAGCCACGAATTTGAACCACCCTGTACAGCGCAACTGCATTGTGTGATATAAATATGTTTTTTAACATAGTATACTATAATAACAGGTACTCATAGTAAAAGGGTTGGGGTGTAAGGGTTAAATTCAGACAGTTGGTGACTGGGTCCAGAGTAAAAATTAATCTATACCCATACACATTATGCATAGTAGGATTTTCCTAAGTATTCGAAAACTAAATACTTTTACGCCCAGCACAAGCGAATACTAGATACAGATACATTGAAAAGTATTCAAATACTTTAAAAAATAAGTATTCAAATACTTTAGAATGTATTCGAATACTTTCAAAAGTATTAAGTATTCGAATACTTTGAAAAGTATTTCATTAACTTACTTTGAAAAGTAGTCGAATACAGTAAAAAGTATTCAAATACTTGTCACTCAAATACATTAAAAATGTAAAATAGTATACTAGATAAAAGCCTTAATACTACTTAAAAATCAAGTTATACTTTGTATGGGGTTAGCTTTTTTTATATTTCTATTGTTATATACAAATTTAAGGGGAGTAAAAGTAATAATTTCAAACAGTTCCAAGATTGGGCTACTAGTTCAAAAGTTACAGCCCTTTGAATTTTCTTTCGAAATTGGTTTCTAGTCTATAACTTTTGATTGAGAAGTCTGATCGAAAAAGTACGAATTGTTTTGGATTCTACGCACCAAAATTAATAAGAAAAAGTGTTTTCACGAGAAATTTTGGTGCAGTCGATTTTTGGTAAAAATGGAAGGTTATGTATTCAAATACTATGCGAAGTATTCGAATACTTCTCAAAGTATTCAGATACCTTGCGAAGTATTCGAATACTTTACGAAGTATCCAAATACTTTACGAAGTATTCGAATACTAAATATTTGTGAAAGTATTTGAGTTTCAAATAAAAATACTGCTTCCATAAAAGTATTTAATTACAAAGTATTTTAATACTGTAAAGGATTTGAATACTAAAAAGTATTTACAAAATCGAATACTGCCCAGCTCTGAAGCAATGAATACAAAAATATTAATGTTCACATCGCCATTTTTACCAAAGTTACAGGGGTGTGAGTCTAGATTGGTTTAAACACTATATACACAATGACAGCAAGTAGGTAGCATAACATACGTACAAATACGTATGCTTTTTAAAAGAAACAAACAAGGACAATTTATTAGTAGATACCTAAGAAGGCCTAATGATGGAATTTTAGAAAATAAAAGTAGTGGACCATAACAACCAACGTCATTAGGAACAAAATAACAATACGTAGGATAATGCCAGGGATTACTATTATCTTTTTTTTTAGATAACGAGACATTAAAACGCAACTTAAGTTGCCTATCATTACGTTAGGATTTTTTTTTCTGAAAATTTCTGAATTTATTTTTTAAAACATTTGCATAATCACAGTCGACGGAAATAAGATCTTAAATGTCGACGTAAAAAATACTGTCGGATTTCCATATTGGTGCTGATCGCTTTTCTACTTTCATTACAACGGCTGTTATTTGTGAAAAACAATTTTTGTCTTCAAGTGTGTGAAAGCAAAGAGTGCAAAGGATATCCAGTACCGAGAATTTGTTAGGCTTCACCTACAAAAGCAGCATTTAATAGGAACGGTTGACTGTAATTTATTGCTATCAAACTGAGAAGCTTTGTACTGTGACTTTGAAAATAAAGGTAGTCTTAGGAAAGCTCAATCTGGAAGTATCTATAAGTTACCTACCATAATCTCAATATGACCGTTTGTGTGTCATAAGCTGTGCAAGTTTTAGAAATGCTCAACTAAGACGTGCAAAAATATAGTGTCACCAAAATAAAGCCAGGATTTGCAACTGGAAATATTAGCAATTCAGAAACGACACTGCTTCATTAAAAGGCTCATTAGGAAAAGTGTTGATAAAAATATTACGACGGCCACTTCGCTAAACGATGAAAGGTCCAAATTAACGACACTTATTTACAACTGAAAAATGGAGGGTGAAATATAATGAAAGAAAATCTCACGAAGGCGTAGGCATATTTTGTGTAGTGATAATTTTGTTTTATCCTGAGAGTACATACTCCAAGTTAAAATTCTGAATTCACACTTTAAACTTCGAATTCAAACCGCTATGAAAGGTTTGAATTAATAGCATCTGTTATCTGCAACTCAAATCTAGTTGCTAATCGCATTGATTCGCAATGCAATTGCCTAAAAAGGGGTTTAGTACGCTCTCGCGTCCGTAGCTTCCACACTAGTTATTCGTATTGAATTGCCTCCTCTTGTATGCAAATACTACATTCAATTATGCTTTAGGTGTGTTTGTAACAAGATTTAATCTGACTGCAGTTGCAATCAGATTAAAAAGCTTTATACTGCGACTTTGTGAACAAGTCAAAACACACATTATTTTTAAAAAACCGGCAACTTAGGCTTCATAATTACAAATTGGTGTAATTGGTTACTGCTGTTGGGTAAACCTTTTGTTGTTTTCAGCTTCTGGTGGACGTGAAATGGTCAACAATGTGGAGTTACGTAATGGCCTCTGCCAGAGTTGACCAACGAAGGCGCCCAGGTTCCGTTTTTACAGTTCACTCGTCAAACTATGGACCAGGTCCATGCAGGGAAAGTCCGTTTCCAAACAGCAGCACTAGAAGAAGCGCTCAATCGGCGCGAAATTCGCGTCGTTCCATCTTTGCGAGTTACAGCAAAGACGCCCTCACCTCCGAATCCAGCGACGAGCTTAGCAAGCTGTCATGCGAGGGATCACACGATGACGTAGTACGCGTTCACACGCCTGTTAGCGAAACCCCAAGACTTTCGGGACAACACGTGAGTAATTTTTCTACGAAATTGGAGCTATTTTTATCTGGAAATTGCTATTTTAAGACATCTCTAGGGTGCAGAATAAAATTTAGATTTCTCCCAAATCGGGTAACATTGACATTCAATTTTAGCAGTAGGTAAATCATCAACTGAATGCCTCACTTAGTTTGCGAAATCAAGTACACAACCACAAAACTTCTCCTTAACTTGAAATCGACTATTTAATTTAACACGACGTACTTAAAACCTCTTAATTCACTCATTAACTTTGTTCAATAAACTTTAACCGGAAAAGGACTTTGCGAAAACACAACTATAATTCAACACTTGACTTCTAGTACATCCGAGAAACTCCAATCTGCCGCGAACACACAAAGTGACCACAGCATGGTAGCGGCGACTTTACACAAAACGGCCAAGGGTTACAGGCGAGCGACAAAAGGTAACCGGCCACGTTACAATACACATTTCCCTCTCTTTTCCAATATTCGATTCCACTTCCTTATTATTTAGTTAAAATAACCAACATTCTTCTACCTAAATGCGCACCTGTGACAAATATCCGTTTACAAAATTAATTAACTGTAAGCGTTAAGCGCAACTCTTATCTACGACCGAAAGAAAACATGAGATAAACTTTTCAAGTTTAATGTTCCTTATCTAACACGTAATTTCTTAGCATTCAATAAACAAAATAAACAAATTTGAATGCGTAAAGTTACACAATAGGTTTATAGTGATAAATTTGATGATTTTCCTTTGGTAAAGGGAAAGGTGTAGGGTATGTACATAAAAATCTACGTTGTTTGATACCAACAATTTCGAAAAATCGTGAATAACTTGAGAACCCTTGATGCTAGGTATAAGGAAATGTGGTATAAAACAACGTAGATTTTCATGGAGATTTTGAAAATGCAATAAAATACAGGCTGTTCTATTTAAAATAAAAAAGTTGATATCCACATCCAGTAAAACCGAAAGTAAAACGATCTTGATAATATTTCCCTTCGATAGGTCATGAAAAACTATGTTTCTATGCACCTTTTCAGATTTAAATTATTAATGAGAGCCTGAATACTTTTAGGTAAGGGATTGCGTGAAACGGCCTGTATTTAAAAGAATTTCTCGTCCTTTTCTCGCACTTTCATTGACAATTTTCATTCTGAATTTTTTCTTGCCGAAGAAGTTGGAGACATCGATCATCGATCAAATTTCCCTCGATAAAAAAAGGTCCATTACAATCCAGTCCAGACTTTAACTGTTTCTGGGAACTGCGTATGTAGTTTTTCATACGATAACAATAACTTTGTTTTTTTACCATTCCGGGTAGCGTAAAGGTCGCTTCGTCGGAAAACATATTGTCTGAAAAATGCTGGTTCTCTTCAATCTTTCTATACTGCGTTCGCACGCCCAGATGCAGTATGGGGTCTTATGGGGCTAAATGCTTCTCTTACTAATTTGAATCATTCGTCGAGAACACTATCCTTGTTCCTCACCGCAATGATGCCAACCTGACATATGATTCATTTGAAGACTGTCTGAACTAGCCCTGATGTATTGCATGATATACTACTGTAAACACAACCGAAACGTGGAGACAAATAAATTTATCAGAAAAATCTATTTCCACTACACACAGAATTTTCCGTAATTTTCCGAATATGGCAAAATTTCAACAATTTCGCTTTTATCTACAGTTGCAGTGAAAGACACCGCATACATAATACAAGATTCTTAGGCTCAGGAAGGTTGTATGTTCGTGTATACACGTACATATTATCATAGTTGGAATAATCTTTCCATGGGGTTGTAACTCTTGGGTCGCTTGTTACATAGCTTGTCTTCCACTTTCTTCTCTGAGTTTTATCAATGAAATTTTTTTAACTAATTCGTGGCTGGTATAAACTGAAATTACATTAATTATTGAAAGAAAACCGATGGAGAAACGGATCTCTTCTCTTTTTACTTGAATCTTTGAATTTCGTTTGATTACACCTTCCTAGTTAATAAATCATAACATTTCCAACGAGATATTTTTCGAATCTGTTGTGGTAAATAAACAATAACTTGCATTTATTACTTACACTTACACAATCAAACGGAATTGTATTTTTCTACAATTGTTAACAAGTTAGTATTGATTAATAGGAAGTTGATTGTCAGAAGGTTTGAGGAAGCTGCGTAAGCGGCTAATCAACTTTAATGAAATAAATTTACTTTAGGAGATGTGTCTTTTATTTTATTTATATCTCCCAACATTACACTGATGGGATCACGTTTGATAACCTCTTCTATTTTCTGTTTACTATTATCACAAATGATCTTTCCACGAGGATCTTTTATTAAATGAAGAGTCAATAGGTCATTAAGTCATTATTTAAACACGTATACATAATCATGATATATTTTCAATAAGCAATCTATATAAATTGGTGCTGCTCGAGTAAAACACTCAAACTATACACTTTACTAAATTGTAACAATGAGAAAGAATTTTTATTGCTCTTAATTTGCTACTAAAGAACAATTTAGATTTACAATGATTATATGGAGACAAATGGTCACAAGACTTTTGCTAGTTGAAATTTACGATTTTGGCTGTACAATGGAACAAACTGCGTATATCGATTAGATGTCGGTTATATTAAATGTTGGGAACGGTTGCTGTCTCAAAAAATATTCTTGAAATTTGTAGATTCTGGGTAAAATTTTGAAAATATCGAAACGTTGGGGGTTGTTTTAAGGTTTCTTACTTCTTACTTTTTAACTAGCACAGAACTTAGTAAATGCGGTTATAAATCTCGCTGATAACCCCATTGATCTTTTGTAAAAAAGAGAATTTTTCATTCCTACACCGTAGGATACTTACATTCTTACCAGTGCGAAAATGTTACTCACAAGGACGATGCGTGTATTCTTAGCCTGTCGACTGTTACTTGATACGCAATAACGAAAAAATGTTTATGTTGCGTTTATTCTTGCAGGATACTAACTTGGGGTTAAGCTTTTTGTTCGATCGAGCTCGAACTTGGATTTTTCTTTGATATTCTGTAGAGGAAACTCTAAAAAGCGTTATGCGGGTCATTCTGTAATTGGGCGCAAGCTTGTTGAGGGCCCAGAGCAAGAGAGGGATAATAAATAAATAAATAAATAAATATTGATATGTCCTCTTACATACATTTCTCAGTTAGTAAGCGAAGGTAACCAAAGGTGAAACTTTTATTTAGATATACAAAGGTAATATTTTGCGCGTGTCTACCAAGTAAAACACTAACTTTCTGCACGAGCTTTGAAATTTCCGCAAATTTTGGAAATTATGATTCCCGGTTTACACGGGACCTTACATATATTGGCCACTTCTGATACGACGTCAGTAATCTAGTCACCCCAACGAGAAAAACGTGAATCTCTCTCCAGAAGATCGTACTGGTCGCTTCGAAATTCAACACGCGAATTGCCTAAGACCATCCTGATCGTTTAGATTCTCCAAACGCGAATGCTTAGAAATTCGTCAAAAACCATCCCCCTGTTAATTTCCATTAGCCACAATCATCCAGATAAATTCACGATCGCTTAGCTCACTTTGCGGATCTCAAGCAGCACATACTGTCGGCCAAGTACGATATTGTTGGGGTTTCAGAAACCTGGTTATCACCTCAAGTAAGTAGTGACGCCGTGAGTATACCTGGTTACTTATTTGTACGTAAAGATAGAAATACTGACACCAGGGGTGGTGGTGTTGGCATTTATTACAAATGCTTATCAAATATTTTGTGTTACGGCACGTTTGAACAAATATGGATTAGTGTTCAACTTGATAAGTCAAGTTTGGCTATTGGAACAATATACAGAAGACCGCAATAGGTACTCACGTTCAGATTTTTTAGTGGATTTTGAAACTACGCTACTTCAAATTATCCCTACTTCAAGTGATTTGGTATGCATTGGAGATTTTAACCTGGACCTCTTAAAAGTTGATTACCCTATTACCATTAAGTTTAGTAACTTATTAGAGGTGTCTGCTTTGAAACAAATAATTGTAGAGCCCACTCGGATTACGGCTACCTCCGAAAGTTTGATAGATTTTATTATTGTATTTTCCGAACAGCAAATTCTACATTCAGAAACAACTAGTTTGCATCACATTTCCGATCATGCTTTAATCTTTTGTCACCTACCGATAAATAATAAAGATCGGCAAACCCCTTTTTCATTAACCACTCGAAATTTAAATAAAATTGTTGAATGTGAATTTAGCATACTATTGCATTCAATCGATTGGAATTTTATATATACTTTTTCTAATATTAACGATATAATTGATTATTTTAACAAATGTTTATTATATGTTTTTGATGTGCATGCGCCAATTAGAACAGTACGCATAAGAAGAAAGCAACCGCCTTGGTTTACAAGTAACATTAAACGAATGATCTCATTAAGAGATGCCGCTTTGGTAAGGTTCAAAAAATCTAAAGTTGTCATGGGCGCCGCCAGGAAATTTTGTAGGAGGGGGCAAGCTCACCATTAATATGGACGTGAGTAGAGGGGGTAGGGTATGCAAACTCAAGGTTACGTGCCAGTAACAAACTTATTGCGTTTCATTTTATTTAAACAAAAACATAACTCTTCTATTATCTGTTCCAAAGAGATCTATGCACTTCTCAAGTGAATACGCAACGCAAGGGAAACGATTTACATGGCCCTTGCCCGTTGTGTTGCTCTGTTACCTTGTATTTTTCCCTTTTCCCAGGGGGGGGGGCCAAGGCCCCTCCTTGCCCCTATGTAGCGGCGCCCATGAAAGTTGTTGCTCATTGGGACCATTACAAGATGTTGAGGAATTACACAAATCACGCAATAAATAAAGAGAAAAAAGCCTTTATAGAATATGAACTTAAGAAACATAAACCACAGCAAGTTTGGCCTGCTTTAAAAAAACTTGACATTGTTAATAAACCACGGAATACTGAAATTCCTCATCATCTATGTAACCCCAATGAAATCAATACTGCATTTAGTTCCAAGCCTAACAATGTGAATTACGATAAGTTAATAAACTTTCATAAAAATAATTCGGCTGATGACTGTCATTCCAAGCGGTTACGGAGATTGACATAATGAAAATAATTTATACGTTAAAATCCAAAGCGGTTGTGTAGATGGTATAAGTTTGAACATGATTTTGCTGTGCTGTCCTTTTTTGTTACCTTATGTTACTTATATAATAAACTTTTGTCTAACTTCCAATTCTATCCCAGATGTATGGAAATCTGCAAATATTATACCTTTACCCAAAGATAATCCACCTACTGAATTTAAGACCCATCAGCATTCTTCCGGTTTTATCGAAGGTACTGGAAAAGGTTTTGATGCAGCAAATGCGTAGCCACATCTTGAATTATAATATTTTACCACAAAATCAATCTGGTTTTAGAAGTGGATACAGTTGCAACACTGCTTTACTTAACTTAGTTGACGATGTGTTGACAGCATCAGATTGTGGTAAGTGTTCGTTAGTTGCGGCATTGGACTTTTCCAGGGCCTTTGATATCGTAATTCATAAAATATTAATAAGTCAACTAACTTTTATTGGGTTTAGTTCAAATGCATGCTGTTTATTGAAAGACTATCTTCATAATAGAACTCAGTCAGTGATGGTTAATGGAATCAAATCTGACATAATCGACATCACGGCTGGTGTACCTCAAGGGTCTATTTTAGGCCCACTGCTCTTTATAATATACACATAATACATTTTTAAAAATTTAAAGCATGTAGAACTACATCAGTACGCTGACGACACACAAGTATATCTTGATTTTCACCCAAAAGACACAATGCTTGCGATTCAGAATTTCAATGCAGACATTAAGACTTTGGTTGAAACCTCTGAGGCACACGGTTTGAACATCAATGCATCATCGTTAATTCTGTTTGGTAGGAATAAACCCAAAGTTGAATGTAGTCCTAATATACGTGTACTTGTAAAAGATTCGGTGCTTACAGTTAAAGATCATTTGAAATATTTAGGAATAATACTAGACCACTCTTTAAGATTTAGAAAACAAGTATCTGAAATGATTAGAAAAGCATACGTAAAACTTAAACTAATTTTTAATAATCGTCATCTTTTTAATCAAAACACAAAAATTCTGCTATGTGACTCTTTGGTGCTGACACAATTCAATTATTGTGACAGTGTTTATGGACCTTGACTAGACATTTCTGATAGGAATAAAATTCAGCGTATGCAAAATTCATGTGTGAGGTTAATTTATGGAATCCGGAAGTATGAACACATCTCCCACAAATTTAATGAATTACGCTGGTTGAATATGGAAAATCGGAGATATGTTCATGCTGCCATACTATTCCATAAAGTCATTAAGACACAAGTACCTTCATACTTGTATGATAAAATTAAGTTCGGCACTAATCCTAGATTGAAATATTTACTTACTCCTCCATATCATAATACAACTCTATTCGAGAGATCCTTTACGTATCAAATAACTAATTTATATAACTCTTTACCGGACTGGTACAAAAAACTGGATCCACCTCGATTTAAAATATATATCCACAAAATGGTGCTTGACCGTCAAAATTAATAGTGTCACAATTTCATCTTTGACCCATGAACCATCGCAGTACAATTCATCATCCGATCGTTATCATAATTGTGTTTTTCATTTCGTCTGTCACAACGTCTTTGAGTTTAATTATCAATGAGAGGGCAAAGTGGAAGAACAGAATCAGGTGAATTCTCGCCTGTGCCTGAACTTTAACCCATTTAGTTACCTTTAGCATTTTCAGTTTAAATTTTAGTTTCTAAGATCTTCGGTTGAAATTTTTGTTACGAATGTGGTTTGTTTTTAATTTTATTATTGTTTTTCCTGAGGGTTAACTAAATAAAACTATTATTATTATTATTATTTAGTTTAATAAAGACCAATAGTTGTTTGGGAAGAACCTTGATATTTTTAAAGCTTTAAAACCCTACTTTACTTTCATTACGATTAATAAAAGCTAACGGAAGCTTAATTATTTCCCATAGTTCCCTTAATTGATATTATTTAGAGGAACGCGTACCGTGCTTGTACGCGTGCTACCAGGTTTTTTCAAAGGAAGTATAAAAAAATCTTTTACGAAGGGTGTAGTTTTATTGGTTAAAAAACTGTGATAAAAACATATCCTTACTTTACCCAAAGTACCAATATTGAGCGGTCTTTGTAACACAAACCCGTAAAATATGACATAAGCCGTGTAGATTTTCGCTTGTGCTTCATTCGTAAATAAAAGCTTCTCATAATATGATGTGCTTACAACATAAAACAGTTAGCTCGTACTTGTGGGGGAAGGTTTTGTCTCACTTTTAATTTACTTGCTACATTCTTGATATTGACATCTTTTGCTCATAGGAAGCTTTCCGATACAGTTGTGCTTGCAAACTTGTAGAGCAAAGTTCTAAAATGATTAGAGCGAAGTTTTCCCTTTGGTGATGTTCAACAAACCAATTTCAGCTTTGTAAACGTGATTATCGTATGATTGCTTTACCCTGTTACTGCAAATGAGTAAAAACATCGCTATCGGTGTAATTAATTTATTTAATGTTTAATAATAACATATAAATCCTAGTTCACCGCTTTCCATTCGTAAATCTCCGTTCATCCAGTAAACAGTCAATTTCAATTGAGTTTTAATTTTTAAGATCACATCCCTTCGAAATAAAATCAGGTGCAGTACAGTTGTAGGTCTATGCTTCCCCAGAATAACGTGCTGTATTGCATTCTTTGAAAAATATGAATTTCAAAGGCTGTGGTAGGTGGTAGGTACAATTAAATTTCTTCTGAGCAATTGTTACGTTCACTTTGGGCAAAAGTAACAAAAATTGTCTTAGATAAGGGTATACATCTCGAAATAGCTAAATGGGTCCAGGTAAAACTCAGCTGTTTGGTTTCACTTAAATTCGAGGGTAGTTCTGCCGGTAAGGTAGAAATATCTGCGCGTGCCTTTCTAATCTCTAAATGGCGGTGGACATTCACAAATTAATTTTTCTTGCGCACTATTGAGAAAATCTAAAATTCGGCGTTTCCACTCCGAAATATCGATGTCGAAAGCACAATCCCATAGGTAATAATGAAGTAAATCGTAAATCAAAAGTAAGAAGTAATAACAAAAGAGCCTAAAAACTGATTATTCAAAGTAGCAATGATTTGTTGTTACATGCCGCAAAACGGCCTTAAAACTTGTAAGATAAATGCGTCAGCAAAAGCTTGGAAGTAGAATAAAGAGCGTGTATCGTCTTGCAAGTAATAATCGATAACGCGTCTTGTAGGAGTGGGCGCGTCGGAAGAAATTAAAGAAAGTTCTGCGCGACCTCGAACGACAACAGACTAAACGATTTAAAGAAACGTATCACAAGAGAACAAAGAACTAAAACCGAGAAATCCACCTTTAAAATTTTAAAATTAATAAAAGCCCAGAATTTATTGCTCAAAATGACTTCCAGCGCAGAGGCCGAGTTACATTTGTTAAAACCACAGGAGTTCTTCTCCGGCATTTGACGAACTTTGAATCTGGAGAGAATTTTGAGCAATTTCGTAGTAGTATAGTTTCCATTTAAATCTTGTGTAATTAAAGAAAGTAGGTACACAAGATTTGAGAGTTTTTTCTAACATTCATGGCTTTGTGCGCTTCTTTGCTACGCCTATAGGGTAGTAATAGGTACATTACACAGCAGACGTGACACTTGACGCTCATATTAATTATGCACCTAATGCTATCAATTAATTCATTATGCATTTTTCCTGACGTAATTTTAAAAGAGAACGACGAGACGTCGCAATACTCTCAACCGCTATACAAGCTGCATCACAATTAAGATAGGCTAGCAAACTTTTACGATTAATACGTTAAAATGTTCACGTATTTCCAATTTAAATTCTCATTAAACGAATAGCCAGTTTAATAGTTCGCTTTGCGGCAGCATGCGAAGAAAATGGTAACAACAGTTAGTGTAAAAATTGACGACGTAAGTAAATTTAAGCATTAACACGGTCATTAACTGTTCTAGAAAATGTCTTAACACCAAAAACAGAGCACGTCCTCTTTATACTTTTATCACTTTGCATAAGCAGGAATAGGCACAATAATTCTTTATTTTATAGCATAAATGTTAAAACGACCTTGTAATAGGTTTGAATGAGTAGGGTTAGTCGCTTTTTAACCGTGAGGGTAGTGATCACTAGGTAATAATTGTGCATTCTAATGACATCTATCATTCTTATTTCAAGTGCACGATATAAAATGACGTTCAGAACATATGACAATTCTATGGAAACGATCGCGATAGCCAAACATAAGCTTACTATTTTTGACGTCTATAAATTAAATTCAGAATTGTGGCTTCTGCTATAAAATAAAGTTTTGTATTATACACTACCCATCTCGTGAAATTATAACATCTATCAGTCAATGGTTAAAATATCCCTTTATCGACTTATATAATAAGTAACTATTGCATGATGAAGAATGACATCACTTACCGGTCTGAGCCGATTAGAAAATCTTTATGAGAATCAAATGCAATTTCAGAACGGCTCTTTAATTGAGGAAAAAGCAATGAAAATGAACACCAAAGAAAGATGCTCAGATATTATATAGTTTAGTACTAGCAGTAAAAGGCAACCTTCATCTATTTCATGATACAGGCTTGTATTATGCGTATTGCCTCTATAATTATGTCTATCTATACATTCAATGAAATACCGGGATGAAGCGCCACGCTCTTCTGAATAGGAGTTGACTTTACAACTAAACGATCTATTGTTGCGTACACCACACGCTAATGGGTAACCTAGTTAAATCACAATCGATTTGTGTGAATTACAACTGAGTTAGAAATTCTCTTAGTAATCCACTGCAAGATTTCGCATCTACATATAAAACAAAAAATGTGCATAATTAATGCCTATGTGCTAAAATCAAATTTTCAGTTATAATACCGTGACGGATTTATGTTCATATTTAACCATCTGTTGTTTGATTAACAACCTGTCATATCGCACATTATGTATATCGAACGTAATAAATAGAACCATTCCTATTTTATTATATTCTATTATTATTATTATTTATTATTATATAGTTAAATTAATATACCAAATATCTGTCTTTCCAAAGGGTTTGTGAACTCCAATTGTCAAGACGTACAAATATTGGTAATCCATCAAGTCAAGTAGCTTGATGATTTTCCATATCATTGTTTCTCATTCATGGTGGTATACCTGACATTAGACGGGTACTCATCGTGTAGTGTTGGTATTGGTTGAGGAATTTTCTCACTATATTTTTGCTGTAGGTACTTAGCTATTCTGTATTTTCTTTGTGTGTATGTGTGCTGAGACGCAGGGCCTGTACTCGTAATTGATGTTGTTTCTGTTGTGAGTCCTGTGAGTGAAAGTACGACAGGTATACTTTGTGATCTTTTATTGTTTCTTTGTTTATAAGATGTCGTTTAGGATGACCATATCTTAACTTAACCAAAGAGTAACTAATAAAATAAATTCTTTGACTTGACTGTGTTATGTGTGCCAATTTATTAATTAGTAACATGTCCTGCGCGATTGTCTTCTGTGTATTTAATGTCTTATATCAGTATAATTTGAATTGCCAATAAACAGCCCCCTTAATTAGACGTATTCGAGTATAACTTTTATGTACCTCATGTGAATACTCGACAACACTACACTTTTTTTTGTAAAAAAACTAGTTAAATATTTCTCGTAATTCACCTATTAATTCAACATGTGCTCTTCTTAACTTACTTAATAGAAATATTGACATTAATTATGACCCTTTTCCCACTATCGATATGGCTTTAGATTCCCTTTAGATTCCCTTTATTAGATATGTACTAAATTATATCCAAATCCAAAACCCAAATGCGTCTATATATTTTATAAACTTAAATTTTGTTCTTTTTTCTTATATTATTTCATATTGTGTCCTACAATTGGTGTAAACTGTTGGGCATTAAATCATTAAATATATAAATAAATAAATAAATAACGTCAAGATGATTCTATATATTTTCCCTTATTTTTAAGTTATTTTGCAGGTATAATACAAAATTCTATAAAAGAAACACGTGTATAATTGATCTTTAAAGCACCTGCATCGTTTAAAGGGCATCTATGTAGGTGTAATACTTATCAAGATGCAGCTCTCCAAAAATTGACAATTTCATTTTAAAAAAGTGACATTTTCGACCGCTATATCGAGGAAAATCCGGATTTGTATGCAACGAACTATGATGTCTTGCATATAAATCCTACGGTTTGTAAATAAATAAAATAGATTCTGTGGAAATACAGTGAATTGTTACAAAAGCTCTGAAGCAATTCATCCAAGCGGAAAGGATTGGTGATTATGTCCATGAACTTGGCAGGCATACTACAGCAGACCATGGTTCTGCTTACTCATATCGTTAGTGTTCCGTTAGTGCACGTTAGTGCCGCTGAAGAAATCGTTAGTGCACAAAAGGAAACTTACTATTTTTTAAAAAATATTTATGGGCCTGCTAACTTCATGCCAGCAGACCCATTTGAGAAGATCGATTCAATCTTGCAGCACTAACGTTCGAATGTGAAGCCGCTTTAAATTCGCATTAGGACAGGGCCAAATTGACAAATGTGCGTCTGCTGCATGAAGTTAGCAGACCCCTTTTTACAACGTTTTGAGCTATTACACTTTGAGCACTAACGTTTATATTGGCGGCACTAACGAGCACTAATACTTACCGGTCGATTAAAGTAGAAAATCAAACGGATTTCGTTCGTTGGTCTACTGGCTTGAAGTTGGCAGGTCCCAATAAGCCAAGTTTAATTTTGAGGTGGTTTGGTACCTTTTTGGTGCGGATTCCTTGCAACACTAACGTTCGCATGTGAAGCGCTAACGAGCACTAACGAGCTGATTCAAATTCGCATTAGGACAGGGCCAATTTGACAAATGTGGGTCTGCTGCATGAAGTTAGCAGACCCCTTTTTACAACGTTTTAAGCTGTTACACTTTGAGCACTAACGTTTATATTGGCGGCACTAACGAGCACTGACGCTGCTAGTTTAACTAGTGTAAAGATTGCATCGATTTTCTTAAATGGGTCTGCTGGCATGAAGTTAGCAGGCCCACAATAATTTTTTTAAAAATAGTAAGTTTCCCTTTGTGCACTAACGATTTCTTCAGCGGCACTAAGGGGCACTAACGAGGAGCTTCAGATTCGCATTAAGACAGGGTCACTTTAATAAATGTGGGCTTGCTGCATGAATTTAGCAAACCCATAATTTCACGCTTGAGCTCTTGCGCTTTGGGCACTAACTTTTTTTTGCGACACTAACGATCACTAATACTGATTGATCAATTAAAGTAGAAAATCAAACGGATTTCGTTCGTTGGTCTACCGGCGTGAAGTTGGCAGGTCCCAATAAGCCAAGTTTAATTTTGAGGTGGTTTGGTACCTTTTTGGTGCGGATTCCTTGCAGCACTAACGTTCGCATGTGAAGCGCTAACGAGCACTAACGAGCTGATTCAAATTCGCATTAGGACAGGGCCAATTTGACAAATGTGGGTCTGCTGCATGAAGTTAGCAGGCCCACAAATATTTTTTAAAAATGGTAAGTTCCCCTTTGTGCACTAACGATTTCTTCAGCGACACTAACGTGCACTAACGATATGAGTAAACAGAACCATGGTCTGCTGTAGTAGGCCTGCCTAGTTCATGGACATTTGGTGATTGGGTGCTCCATTTTACAACAGTTTTTCATTCAGCAAGTCACTTTTTACGCAAAATGTGGACATGGAGATGGTATAAAAGAGGATGAGCCCAAATGAATGGAGATTCGCCGCTAAGAAAAATTTTGGTCGGGATTATGGTCAGACTTAACCATAGAACGAGTGTTAATGAGGTCAATGAAAAGGGAAGGAGGGTTCACCCATGGTCGGGGATATCAATCACCGTTCGTTCACGATGGGCTGGGGATATGGCGTTCATGGTCAATATTTGCGAGATGCTGGAGAGATTTTGGGATATTTCGTGTATCACCAATGAGCAGCACAAATTAAACGAGACACTGGTGATGTGGAGAAACTGAAGCAGTACCTTGTCCTACTTGTCCCGCTCCAATTCCAGTATCGTATCGTTGGGGCCCTTGAGATTAATTGCTACATGGCTTGCGAATTGTGAATAGTCGGTGTCAAAAAAATGAGGGGAACGTTTATTTTAAACGAAAAGACCAAGTGCACACTTTGGCATCAATGAGCACCTCCATCACAGTACGAGACAAACGTACGGATATAGAGCCACTGGCAGGATTCCAGTGTTTGTGGATCATCAAGCAGCTCGACAAAGGAGCATTTCCAGTACGAGTTGGCTTATACTCCGCGACATAGTTCACAGAGGAGTATAAGAGCAAGGGAACCAAATCCACCTCCTATTCGGTTTTCACTCCGCTCGCTCAAAACATCTCAGTAGGAGCTAACACGTTTGTTGTGGTAGATGGCGGTTACTACTTCACAAGGTGATGTGGCATCATAACTACCCCGTATTGAGTATCTAAGAAATATTAGTCTGCTTTAAACTTGTATTTTATATATTTATAAGCGAGTTGTAGTGGAGTGGTGCATCGTTCTCTATTTCCATAGGCACACTAACAACCTACTACTAATGAATAAACAATGGCTACTTCGATAATACGTTGCGATTTTCATTGGGGATGTGATTCATTGTGGCTCGCATCCGCGCACGCTTTCCCATAATTTACAAAATTCCTTCGTCGTTAAAAGATCGAATGGCACAAGACAATCGTCTAATCGCAGAAATTCTAGAAAAAATTAGGGTATGTTGGAAGAAAACGTCCCATTTACCGTTTATCCATACAAGTGTGGAGATTGTTTGCAAGCCTGTCCGTGTTGCAATTTTCATCGATAAAGCAGCCACTTATAATTTTTCTCCAAAGCCACCTTCCTTATTTGTAGAGCAATTTGATCGAAATTTTTGTTGTAGGTTCCACTAATAAAAGCAGAAAAAATGGATGTGGCAAAAATTGTTTATCGCCTCCTCAAAAAGTATAGGTCCCACCTATCTACAGGCGCCTTGGCACCTGGCTCAGGACCTACTATAATGTCACACTCTGCCAGATACCTTCTTTCCTTCTTTTAAATCCAGTGGCCTGTCCTGTTTAAATAGCAGTAGAGGGTTCCTTGTACTATTCGTCTGAAAGTTTGTCCGCTTGCTCCAGTGTTTTTTGTTATAAAAAATATACATGCCTCAATCATTTTTCTTCGCCTTAGAAAGATGTTGAGTAGAACGAAGTAAAAATATATTCCTCTTCCTTTCGTGTCTCGTTTCCCAAGTTAAGATTGGGATAGTCAAATTTGAGAATCAAACCGACAACGACAAAGGAGGAACTCTTATGGCAGAAATACAAACGTCTCTGTATTGTCCTTTTGAGATTGCCCTATAATATTAGTACACAACACAGGCGACTATTTGGATTGTTCAAAACCGCTCCCTTCGCCACTCGCACATCAGTCAAACACAATACGAGATCTGAAACCCGGCGTCGCCAGGTTGCCGACTTGGCATTGTATCTAGTATTTCAATATTAAGTAATAATTTTGAAATAATTTAGGCTAGCCAATAGAAAGTTTGCAAATCGACGCGATACATTCCGCGCCATAATTATTAATTATTCCGTTTTGACAGTTGACGCTTTACGTTATTTTAGTTTACACTTTGCTTCTTGTATTATTTTACGTTTTCCGTTTCCAGTTTTATACAAACTCGTCATTTTCAAGACGCATATAGCTTGGATTTACGATCTGATAAGGAATGTAATTCCCTTAAAGTGTTTTTAAATTTTGCATCAGAATGTACGGTCTAAATTTCTAGCGCCCTCGGACACGCCCTGTCAGGGACTTTCTGAGCGTGGTGCCACTGTATACTCGAATACATTTCTAATTAAGTCAGCTGATTATTCGTAATTCCATGATTGCCATGGATATGTTACTCAACGTTTGCTTCTAAGAATCACCATTCTTGTAAATAAAATGACTTTGGTTGAAAATGATAATATACCTTTCATTCAGTGGCTTGTTGCAGAAACATACAAAGTTGCTACCTGCAATATCCAAATGCATAAGTCTATTATAAAGAATATGAAAGGTTGTAGGCGTGTATCTTCAAAACAAAGGACATAATAGGAAGGAAATGTCAAAGGTATCTAATTTTCTACACTTTGGTGCATTCATTCAAAACTTCAATCAATACTGCGATTAAAGTAGAACAGATTTGGCAGCATTTGACAACTGCGATTCTAATTTGATTAGAAAGACCTTTTTTTTGCAAAAACTAAGTATTTAAAATGGAACAAAGCATTCGGGCAATAAAAAGAAGCTAAGGAAGGATTAGAAAACGTTGGAGCCAGGTTATAGTTTAATTTAGTACTGTTATTTATTGTTATTAAGATAACGAAGTGTTTTATAGGTACTTTATGTCCATTTTAAATCAGAGTGACAGAAAAAAGCGGAGTTTTAATAGACAGAGCGCTTTAAACTATAAAAAACGGTATTATCTTCAAGATTTTTTATAACACAAGCTTATTTTATCCGAATTCGAATTTTATTAATATTTTATAATGTTTCTCAAGGCTGGTGTACGTAGTAACCATGGCAATAGAATCAACAACATTAGGTACGAAAAATTAAGCAAGGTACTTCAAGTATGTGTATCTGTATAGGACTTTTCCATTGGCGACGTACTTTATAAGAAACCATGAATATAATAGACAACTGTTTAAAATGTCAGTCTTACAAAAAATAAATAATGTCTGAATTTTGAATGTCTGAATGATAATACCATTAACTATTCCAAAATAGCCTGTATTTTGTGTGCGTTAACGTTTTACAGAACTTTCGATATTGCGAAAAGAAGCGTTTGATTTAATAAAACACCGAATATGAATGAAATTGTGTTCGGAGTGTGATACTCGTATATTCGAGATTTGAAGCGATCAATTTTGATGGTAATTGCATTTGTATCGGTTTTCGTGCTTTGCAAGATGAGTTACAAATTGATACAAACGGGGTAGATAAAAAGTTCCCTCTCATAAAAACTAGCGCGTATTAATGCCAATCATTACATTCGCCTATCGAAGGCGTTATATGTGAGTAAAAGAGTGGGAAAAGCAATTTTCCGGCTATCGCCTCATTAAACTTTGCTCGAGAATAACGAACATTTAATGCAGGTAGTCAACGAATGGTACCTCTATAAATTGGGATTTCTTGTGTTTCCACTATTATATATTATATTATATAGTTGTTGTACAGTTATGTATCTAGTTGTATAGATCAAACGTTAGAGCCAAGTGTTGGAGAAATTTTGTACTGCATGTGTTCATTAGTATAGTGCGTTATTGTACCTAACTATTTTTAAGTTTGTGTTTATTATACCAAGGAAAGTTTAAACAGCACATTTGTCGTCTTGTGAAACTTCTTAAATACAAATAAAAAGACAGTAAACAATATACAAAGAAATTTTCTAATTAAAGTTAACACAAGTATATACACTTATAACTTTCCTTATTGGCCGTTTCGTGGGTTTCTGTATGAAACAAAGATACAGACAGGACACCGACCTTCCAGATTAGATGAAATAGTTACAAAGGAAAAGCAATTGTTTACTCGAACAGATTACATGCGAAAATAATGTGGGAAGTGACGTTTCCACACTTTGCTCATACTGTGGTACTTCAATCAGAATATTTAGAGCTACTTTTAAGTTATAAAACATGTACGAACCAGGATCCTATCATTAGCATCTCAATCTAGAGAAGATGAGTGAATAATTATGAAATGAAATGTACTAAATGAATAAATGAAAATGATCACTGAGTAATTTGACTTTTGTGACTAATAGCATTGAATAGATTTATTATTCAATGCTAATAGTAAACGTCAAGGAATGTCACAGCAGGTTTTAGTAACTTAGACGGTTTTTTTTAATAAAATACGTATGAACTTAATCGTTATTTTCGCAGGTCTGTCTATTTTGCGTTTAAATCGCGTTATAAAAGTGTCATAAACACGGTTATGCTTTTGAAAGACTGATTTAATTAACACAAAAACAAGAAAAAAAAGGTCTCCTCGTAAAAATGGAAAATTGGATTAAAACTGTAGCATCGGGAAAAGCGTTCAGCAATAAAAAATTGAAAGCACGTGTATGGTGTATTAAGATAAGCCAGGACTTTTTTGTGTGCCGGAATTATGTAATATTGTATTCGGCGAATTACATCATAAAATCTTTATACATAATCTTATATTCCTACTTTGGCGCATTTTAGAAAAGTCGAAATCCGCTTATACAATGTCTGTCTGTCGGCATGCATATTGGAGATGACTTGGAAAAGTTTGATGGAATCTGTTAAATAAAATTACTACGTACTTCTAAAAAGAATTTATATGCGAAACGATCTTGACCGTAAAATCATTTTTTTTTAACAAACAAGATGAGTTGTTTATGGATAGGTATGCAAATTACACACTTGCTACTGGAAAACATAATCGCGCACAATATTACAAAATTAAATATTTTTCTCAACATGAATTTTCGGCTCTTATATATTTAATGGCGTTACGGTCTGGAACCTAACCCAATGCCTTTCTATCAAATGCATTATTTAGTAAAACAAAATTAAAAAATGCTGTTTTAATCCTCATCCTCATTCCTCGCTTAAATTAAAAAAAGTATATTAGTATGTAAAAGCTTTTCCACATTTCAACTTGTTTCTCAGATGACATATTTCATACGATATTTGCAAACAGCTTTTAACAACTTGGTTTAATATATGATTTACTGTAAAACGCTTTCCTAAATTGCTATTGCATTTTATAATTCAATAGTTGGAAGTACCATTGTAATTAATAAGTTTATTACCAAGAGAACAATAATAATCATGAAGTAAAGGAAAATGCTCGCCTGGGGAGAATTTCGGCCAATGAATACCTGATCCCAAAAAACTAACTTGATCTAATTTAAGAAAAAAAAATTTAGTTTCTTTCTTCAACATCCCCACTGGAACTGCATTTTCTGACACACAAAATATCTCTGAATTTCGAGAATGACTATCGGTAAAATGTCTGCAACATTATCTTCGCTACATATGGTTGAGTTTCAGACAGTTTTTCTTATAACTTCTCTCACACACTGATGGCGAATATCAATATGCTTTGACCGCGCATGTTGTTGTAGGTTATAGGTTTTGAGTTCGATTCCCTTAACATGAACTGTAATTGGAATTTGCTTGGGTTCCAGAAAAATATGAAAAGGTCTGTAAAGACTGGTCACAAACTCAGATTTGTTTCGATGAGAATACAGAATACACCTTTATGATCCAGTTCTGAATTTAATTTGTCTATTAATAGTCCAAAATTTGTTTTCATAAACGACAATAAAAGCTATCGATCAGAATTTACAATAACAATACAATATGGTAACGAACCCTGCCTTTCTCTATGAGCTACGCTCACTTTTACTAAGGGCAGTAAAATTCTAAACGCACTACCGTTATAATAATAAAAAAAAATGGCAAATTTTGGATTCAATTATTGTGGCTCTTTTGGAAAACGCCGTACTAACCCAAAACGCTAATCTGTTGGCCTTGAGTGACAACACGCGAACCTCTCTCGTTGATCACCACGGCTCAAACGCGAATCTTCCTGTACCGCTACTCAAACGCCACTCTCTTTGGTTGACTCACCAATAGCAACTAACTGTTCGCCTTGATTGACCAAAAGCAACTAGTTGGTTTCGTGCAAAAGTTCATCCCCTTTTTATATATTAAGCCAACTTAAAATGCCTACTTCATAATGGACAGCAATGGACGAGGTACTTAGTTAATTACCATTGGTTCGCTAACGTTAGGGCTATACCTTCCAAAATAGCCGACAGCGGAATTTTTGTTTATTCCTCATCAAGGAAGCTTTGACTTGCAACGTAAGATATGAAACATTATAATACCTCTTTTTTCCAAGTAAAACGACACCGTTTCCCGTCAATGGGGCGCCGACTGTGATAAAGTTCTCCAAAATGAAACATTGACCATAACATTACGAATATTTGTTTGGTAGAAATAACGGAAATCTTTCTTTCTTTGATAAGGCCCTGTTCATCCTTTCTACCAAGCCATTATACTCAGGAATATATAATAATAATAATCCCACTGGAATCTGTTATTGCAGCTACTTTGCTGTTACAAAACTCCGAAAATAACCGTATGTCCACTTTCTGTCATAGTTTCAAAACTGGAACATTGTTTTCGCGAAGACATTAAGGTTCTTGTACATGTGGGAAGTTGCGCCAGAATCAAAAATCCATTCTTTCTCTAGACACAAAACATGTTCTTGCCGTCAGTTTTCTTCTTGTCGAGCTTCCAAGGACAATTCGATTTGAAGTGTCCGAATTCATGACATATATAACACTCTACAGTTTTCTTGAAGTCACCAGACCTTGGTTTCACAATAACGGCAGCTGTTTAGTCCTGAAGTAACTTTGTCTTGACATAGTTCCTAACTGGTTATTCTCTCTTCTTGTTCTCAAGTGTTCAATTTAATTCTAGAACCTTAAGGAGATCTTCTTGAGCTCTAAGGGTTCTTCTTTCTTCTTACAAATACTAATTTCTTCAGCTTGCTCTCCTACCGCCTCCAACTTCTGTAAAATGATTGGTTGACTTTTCACGATTTCTTTTTTCATTTTCCTAAGTTGAATTAACCTAGGTAGAGTAGTGGTTTGATCCATCAGACCTTAGTCTGCCAAGGTCGTGCCGAACTTGCCTTCGGTTGACCCGGCATTGGTTTAAAAACTATTACTTTTGCGTGGATGTTTCATAACAGGTCTACTTTAATGCCGAACGAGGCGAAGGTATGCAAAAGTGATACTTTAGAAAGCAATGCTCAGCAAGCCTACCGCGAGTGCGGCACAAACCTAGGCAGAGTAGTGGTTTGACTTACCCCATCTTAGGTCTTGACCTCGTCTTGAACTAAACTATTTCAATTTTGTTCTCCTTTGGATTAACGTCTTTAGTTTTTTGAATTTTAATATGTTTTACTACTTTTTTCTTATTTATCTTCTTTTAATGTTTCCTTTTCTTGATTAATTTTAATGTTTTGATAATAATTTTTGTGAAATGAATTAAATTTGTTTGCTTCTGACTTCTGTTAAGCTTTTGAGGAGCTAGTGAAGCTCCTGGTCCTCTCCTTCACAGTTTTCTTGATTTCTGTGATGTCCAATCCTCCAAGTTTCTATTTGACTCATACTCTCCTCTCTCTTCTATTATCATGCCTTCTATTTCTTTTTGCTTTTTAGTTTTTTTTTTTAAATTAATTCTTGGTCTTTCATCTTCATTTGCCCTTTCTAAGATATTCGTTAACTGTGATATCGTATGTATTTGTCCAGATCCTATTAAAATACTTTGTATTTCTCTGGGGAAATGATGAGATAGGGCAGTCGCCAGTTGAGATTCCTTTATGGGTGGCCTTATTCACCCAATACCACAAAATGGTCGCTGTAACGTCTAAATTTGGCTTGGTAAAGGCGCGGTGTAGCTGGTCGCAAATGAATTTTTCCTTGTACTTCTTAAGACTTGTAGGTATATTGCTTAATGAATTCTTCTTTAAAATCTTTCCTGCTGTTCCATCGGTTTCTGTTTAGCTCAGCCCAGGCTTTGGCGGCCCCTCCCACCTTCTTTTGAGGAAGCAAGTGTGTTCTGCTCATTTGGATTTAAATTTCTTTTGGTTGAACCCTTTAAGACCAATTAATGTGAGCTTTTACGTTAAACTTTCTACAAATTGGTTTTTTACATTAGATCTTATGCCCAGTTGCACCAACAAAATTAAGCCTTGCTTAAAGTTAAGTCGAACTCAAAATCTATGGCAACGATTATTAAGACAATCGTTGCTATGGTATTTAAGTTATGCTAAACTTTAAGGGATACTTAATTTTGACGGTGCAATGGTTAGAGGCATTCAATGTTTACTTTGAATACTTAAACAGAAATAAATTTAACTAACCTGGGTTACGAGTCTTCTCGTTTATTGAATGCGTCTAGTTATAGCTAGATAGTATGGTTGTAATACAAATGTTGTAGATGTTATGCTTATTCAAAAATTAAATCTTGTATTGTTTCTAAAAAGGATGTAATTTGAGAACAGTAGGTATAACCATTGAATAAAAACACTATAATGGTATAACTAAATCCGATTATTATATAGATGCGCAATCAATTGCTAGATTAATTTTAAAGGGAATTTATCGAAGTTGTATTACTTGGTTCTATCTAAGTATGAGCTAAATTCGAATGTATAGCCTGAAGCTTCTTTAATTACACGTACCAATTTAGTCAAAATAAACAGTAACATATGAAGACGAATTGCAAAAGCAACTCATAATTTCTCTACTGCTCCATACCGTATTTTACATCGGATTTAATTTCGCTGCTTACTTGAATGCCAAATTTGCGCCATTTGTGTTGTGTTTGTGTTATTTCATTGACAAAATTCAGATCTTAAAATTTCATTACGTGTCGACGAATAAGGGAATAAGCTTAGTCGTGGAAATTTAGAAAATCACATTTTTTATCAATGTTCTTATTGAATATTGGATATATTATAGTTGACGATAGCGCATTTAATTGTACTCGAGCAAGTGCATTATCATCCCCTAATTTGGCATCCGTTATAAACAGGTGGATGTAAATTACACACCGTAGGTACACGACACGATGGCCCTTTGTTGTACAAACAGTGGAACTGCAGCGATCATTGTTAGAATGTGATTTGATTAAACTTTAGTTTCTCTTAATAATTGTTAATAATGTTAATTATTTATATCTTGTTGTTTGTTTCAGAACCATTACGAACCAAATAATGTCCGCACAAGGATCAGTAATCGTTTATCGCAAGTTGCGCGGACATTCAGGGCGGCTGTACGCTTCAAACGCTCAAAAAAAGACGCATGTCCACCGGATTTGACCGTTGATAGAAGTCAAGAGAAGAAGTCCGACAATAATGAAGTTAGCCCGCCGATTTGCTGCGGTCAGCGAATTATTGTCGATCCTGCGCACCATTTGCATTATAAGGTCTGTACTCTCCCATAGTGTCACGCGAATCGAAAAAAAATACCACTCACCAGAATAAAACGTAGATAAGTGCAGCAATAAACAAAGTTAGAGGTAATAAACATAATGGATTGGAGTTGTCGGGTCATTACGGCAATTACAATGAACGGGGAGGTTAATGGATCCCATTCGCATTAAACTTTCTTAACTTTTTAATATTGCGTTAGTGACGTTTTTCTGTTAATGGCAACTAATTTGAAAATCTATACTCAACAGATGTAATGAGCTTCGTAGCTGAAATGCATATTATTGTTCTAGTAGCGCAATTGCCATGAGATGGATAGTATATTCACAGATACATATACACAAACCTTATCCATTTCATGGGTAACGCATTTAGGTATACTTGAAAGCCTCTTCTATTGAGCTGTAGTATAGACACGTACCTTTAAAAACTGTAAAATTACAATTATGGATTTATGCATTAGATGTCGCTGCAAAAATTTAAGTAGTTCCATTGTTCAATTAAACACCTCCTATCATATATCATTGTAATAATACCCAACAATGTGGAATTCGAATTGTACAAACTTTAGCGCTTTAAATCTTTTGCAGCGCCATTTAATGCACGAATCCATAAGCGTCATTGTACAGTTTTAAACGGTAAAAAACTCCCTTGAAAAAATCTCACAGTGACCAATATATCCAGGGTGGTACCTTACAGTGCAAGATTAAAACTCTTCCTTTGTGACATGTAGTCTTGTTAAGTACGCTCTTGATACGTGACTACACTTTTATGCTTTATTCTTCTTATTGTTCCTTCTTTTCTACCTTTTGAATTCTAACTGTAAATATTTATTTAAATCCAGTAGCCTGTCAGGTTTAAATAGCAGAAAAAGGAGTTCTTTGTGCTCTTGATCTGAAACTTTGTTCGCTTGCTCTAGTATTTCGTGTACATCCATACGCTATTAAGCAGATATTACATCATTTCCTTTTCATAATCATAAAAAAAGTATTTATTTTTAATCTATACCTACCCTACTACCATTTCTCTTGCTATAAAGTACAAACGAAATGTATAAGACCACTACGACCATATCAAGGACGTGACGCAACACATGCGACTACGTGGATTGTCCCTCACTCACACCAGCGAATGCAGTAGGAGATCTGACACCTAGGTGTCGCAGGCAGGCGACTTGGCACACTATCTAGTCTACTAATAAGTGCAGAAGATTGTTATATCCATTATATTGGAATATTCTGCAACTGCGATTTGCTTTTGCAGTCCTATTTCCGTAATGGAAATAAGGACGGAAACGGAGTTTGGACTTATTCGACTCGCCCGTGCATGGAGGAATTTCGAGGGGCATATATATCCTGAATATGTCGTTGATTACGAGAGCTTACGCCGCCATATTCTCCAGGTAGTTAAGCGATTTGACGATACATGAAGTGTTGCTTGTGGAAAATTCCCTGGTCGTCCAACAGTTGCTAACGGGGCGATAGTAGAAGATGTGCGTGCTCGTCTTGAACAAAGCCCGCAAAAGCCACTGCGACAACTATCGCAACAAACTGGTTTGGCATACGGAACCTGTCGAAGAAAAAGTTAAATTTCTACCCCTACAAAGTAAGCGTCCTACAAGAACTTCATCGTCCTGACTTTGGTTTAATGAAACTCTACGAGACGACAACTTATTAGACAAAAGCTATTTATCGGTAGACAGTATCATTTGTGTTGCGGCAAATGTCATGTCTCATAAAAGCGGTACAGGCAATGATTATTGATCGCTCTGTGTGTATTGTCACGAGTTATTGTTTGTCAGTATAAAAAACCTTCAATACTCGCGCCATTCAGAATTTTCAGACAATGAACGGAAGCCACTCCACTCCATTTTTATGGGAAACTGCTTTACAAATTCCGGTCTTATTTCGAACATCCGATGAGAAAAATTCTTTCGCCCATTATTTCATTGTAGGGATGCCAATAATTTTAATGATGATTGAGCAGCAAAAGACAATGATAGCGTTACTTACAAGAATAAAATACAGTCGATAGGGCAACCAAAATGTTCTACATTGCTTTTCTTTTGTTGAAGAAAAATTGTCAATATTTGCCGATACTTTAGTGAAAGGTCAAGTTTGAAAGTTCCGCTTTATCTTTTCAACTAAAATCCTTTTGTAGAACAAGAAGCGCTTTCTGAATAATAGTTGCTTTCGAAGAATTACTCCCATGCGTCTGGGCTCTTTTATGTACAAAATAATTCCCCACGCAATTAAAAAAGGTAGACGTCTTTGATTCATAAAGTTGACTTAACTAATTAAGCTAAACTCAATTAAAATGAAGATTTCAATTTTAATTTCGCACAGGTCACATTTATTAAGGGAATGTCGGTTAAGTAGTGGAGGATTAATTAAGATAAAATTTATTTGCACGTTACGTTTTGTGTTTGATTACTCGAAGTTAATTATGAAGCCGAACGTACCTACGTGAGTTTCAGTTTGCATCAATTTCATGTCATAAAACAATAAAGCTTTATATTTCCACGAATCTCGTCCAATAACCTACAAGACTAGCGCATCGAATTTCTTATAGGTGTAGAAGAACAATGAAAATGAAAATTTGGCTTTGTCCTACTTACGAACAGAGAATAGGGATTTTTGAAATTTTGAAAGTCTAGAGTTACACATCAGGTAAAGTACGGTTGTCTTTTAGGGTTCTTATTTTTCTTTTGCATTTCATTTAATTTAGTTTTTGAGCTCTAAAAGAAAACGATTTTAAAGTTGTTGAAGAGCACAATCTAATTAAATCGATTGTGCTGCGTAGGGGTCAAACCTTTTTCCAAATTAACTACAAGGCTGTAGGATAACAGAGGCTAATCATTAATCTTATTAGGGGTACAATTGAGACTGAGCACGGTCTGAAGACGGTTTAATAGTTAAATTAGTAGGGATCATTGTACGACTGTTTTTGAATACCTCACTCATACACACAGTGTCTGGGACTTACCACTCTCCATCCAAGTTCGATCCATGGTATAGCGTGAGTTCCGTAAGTTTGTCCTTTTGAATAATTAGGTATAGTTTCCATAGACGATATGCTCTGAATTAAGTAATAACGGATTAAATCGTGGGGTCCAGTCCATTCATTAATTTTTCGTTTTCCGTGCACCAGCTTTACAATGTTAGCATTGCTTATAGCTTTCTTAAACAAGCGCGTAACAAGATTGGCACCAAATACACGTATAGCATAAAGAATGATTAGCATCTGGTCCGTAGAAGATTCTTTTAAATCTTGGTAGATTATTCTGGTGAACTGGTATTAACTTAATATAACAAAGTTTATAATAAACGTGTAAATATTTTACTATACTCCATTTTTGTTACAGTGGCTAATGGTAATATCACTGGCTGTGCTTTATAACGTTATCTTCGTCCCTGGAAGAGCTGTATTTTGGGATCTTAACAACTCTATTCCTCCGGTTTGGTTTGCATTTGATTATATCTGTGATATGATCTATGTTTTCGATATTCTTGTGCGTGCACATGAAGGTGAGTAGTTTGACGCAATTACTTAATAAATACGTAGTGTAAAATTTGTTTAAAATCTACATTAGAAGTGCCCAGACGTAACAAAATAGGTTACGTTTATTTGTACATCTGTGATAGGCATGACCCTTCTCGTGACAATTCCAACATATTTTTGGGAAACTCTCGAATACCCTCTTGATTTATGTGCAGAATTATTTTTCGTAAAAGCGCCCTCTTTGGATTTGACGTTATTTGGGATGGGATATTTACTTGTTACTCTGCTCCAACTTTCATTACCTTCCTCACCATAACCTCCAAATAGATATTGAATGAAGTTGGTGATAGATAACATCCCTGCCTAGTGCCTAAGTCCTCTTCCTATTCTAAACCATTCAGATAAGTTCTTTCTTTCTCTCTAATCCACACCCTTGTCCCTTTTCCAGATCATTTTCACTACTGCAATTGCATCCCTGGTTCCCCAAACCCTTCAGATCTTCCCCCACTAGCTCCTCCATTACCCTCCCCGACCTCCTATCCAACACCCGCAACAAAATCTTAGGAGCATGAGCTATAAAACTTATTGTACTGCGTTATTCGTATTTCATTCTTCCCTTCTTTTTCTGAAGCGATATCATAACGGTTCTAAGAAAGTCCTGGGGCCACACTCCACTCTCGTAAATCTCAATACACAAATCCCTCAGTATCCTTCATCCTTCTTCCTTTGAATCTTCTATCTAAACACTTTACTAATTCGACCGGTATCTCGACTATCCCAACAGCCTTACCATTCTTTATAGCCGCTTTTAGTTCTGTCATCAAAATACTCCCACCCTTATCTTCCTCTGATACTTTCGATTCTTTCTCTATATTTATTCGTTCAGGTTTCGCAATTGCCTTGTGCAACCTTTCCATACATTCTTTCCATTTATTAAGTACAGGGCGATCCCCTTTCCGTCTTTGCTTTCGATGCTTTAAGTTTATCATTTATCCCACACCATGTTTCTTACTACGTTCCAGACAATGTCATGCCTGCTTATTCAATCGAGCTCATCAATCTCCTTGCATTAATTTAGCAGCCATTGTTCCGTCATCTTCTTAATTCATTATTCAGTCTTCGATATTTCTCTGTTCCCTCTGCCGGTTATACATCCTATTTCTTCCATCGTTTCAATAATTTCAAATCTTGTCCGTGGCTTCTTTTGTTCTCCTATACTCCACCTCCTTCTCACCTTCTTTGATTATCGCTCTTCCATTTGTCTTCTGTAGTTTCATGATTTTTCATTGCAACCTCCATTTTTATTTCAATTTCCATTGCCTTACCTATATCAATCTCCTTTAATTTTACATAATCCCATTCCTTTACTCTGTTTGCAACTTTAATACTTTTCAATTTTATTTCCAACTCTGCCAACAAAGGGACATGGTCACTGTTAATTCGTACATCTCGAAATCCACGCGAATTTTTTAACCCGTCATTTCTGTATCTCTCTCCAATTATGATGCGATCAATCTGCTTTAGTGCTCTCGATATATGTCTTCAGGGTATTTCCGGGTGTAAAGTTTCCTTTTGTGATTGTGATGTTCGTACAAAGGTTGGCTGTGTCCATCTTCCTTTCCTTGCAGAATTCTATTAGACGTACACCCCTTTCATTCCTCGCTCCAAATCCATAATCTCCAAGGACTCTGTCCACTCTACCTTCTCCAATACTAGCTTTCCAGTCATCACTCACTATTTTGTTACAGCTCTTCCTTCTTTCTTCATTACACATTCTATTTTCTTGTACTCGTACTCTCACTATCTTCATAATCAAGACTTTTTGGAGTACTTAGTACTTAGTCTTGCTGCAATAATTTCTTTCCAAAAGGCCCACTCAATTCGTCCCTTTAATATCTCCGCTGTAGTACAACATTATTCCGTCTCTTGTATCATTCCTCTTCCCTCACTTTACTTCGCTTATTCCAATAATACCCAATCTATTTCGTTCTATTTGCCTCTTCCGGTTTTCCAACGTTTCAGCTCCCATTAGGGATCTAACGTTCTATATTCCTTCTCAGTCTGCTTTTTGCACGTTTTGTAGGGTTCTCTGACGATCTGAATGGAAAACTATTTTAACTCCGGAACACTTAGCATTGGAGAAATCCATACCAAATAAATGTGTACTCATCTATCACCTGTTTCCAGGGAAATACTGCTAGGATCTCTAATGGGGTGGCCTACCGAGGCTTTCCTCAACTTCATACCGTTAAATCTTGATAAACTACTTTGCCTTTGAGGGCCATTCTACAACCCGCGGAACAACAGAGTTGCTCGTCCTCTACCCCCTCAACCGTTGGCCCTTTGTATAGGATTGACTTCTGATTCCGTCGCCATGTCCTCTTCGGTGAAAACAAGTTGTACCACGTGAGGGCGAAGTTTGGTATTTGAAGGGGAAATAAATTACTGAGTGTGAAGGTTTCTCGAACTTAAAAACTTACACTCCAAGATTTTCTCGTTGTGATATGGATTCAGAAATACATGCTGCTAATTAAATTCAGTAACCCTATCAGAGGTCAGCTCATACATATTTATTGAGTTGCAGAGAAATGGGACCTTGTTCAATTAAAAGAGAAATTATGACTTCCCGATTGCAAAACGAGACCAAACCTAAACTGAGTACCTACAATTTTTTTGTTTCCAACCCTAAAATATCAACCAAATTAAAATTTTAATTATTCAAAGCAGAAATGTCTACGTGTATGAAGGAGGTGAATACAAACACGCAAAGGATTATAGAATTCTACGCGTGGCTGCGAAGTTTGCTTTCAAATCGCATTGAAGGCGCTTCTACGAACTGTTAGTATTTCAAAATACGCAAACTTAAACAAAAGTAAGTTCAATAAAGCTCCGTTCAGGCCCGATTCGTACCTGTTCAATCACCGAGTAATCTGGGATTGAAGGATTAATTAACTAATTTATAATTAGCATACCAAATGTTGCATAGATCAGAACACATAACAATACGGTGCAATTTCAGGACAAGGACGCAGCATATGCACATTATGATTACTGGCTGAGTAGAGAAGTGCACATGGAGTTTTTCATTTGGGCAAATGTTGGCCAAACCATCAGTTTTCACATTTCTTTTACCTTTTGTGTAATTAATTTCCTAAGGATTAATCTAAATTGTGCTAATCTTGATTTTTGAAGATGAATTTGCCTTTCCATATATATCAAAGGTCTATGATCTGGAAATATTTAAATTTACGGCCATACAAATACGGTGGAAAGTGGTTTAGTGTTCATGTTACCGCTTGTCTTATTATATGTAACGATCATTGTTGCATAAATGGTTGACACTTCCCCTCTACAAAAAATACATTTATTGGTAGCTATTGTAACGGGCAGGGTTGAAGACCCCACTTGCATAAAATAAAATTAAATTTAATCTCTACGGCACTGGTAGAAATCCCAAAATAACAATTAATTTACGCACGACTAGCTCGGTAACAAATATGTTTGCAGCTTCTAAGATCTGAAAGTCTAACGTTCTGGTTCAATGGTTCCATTTTTCTTTACGCGTTCCCACGTACACAATATTGGTTTTAGAAATATATAAAAAATGCAATGCCTATATGATCAAGTGTATCTGCTAAATTTGATTCCTACCTGTAACAGTATCCTGTGTATACCTTTGAGAACGGTTATCGCATCGAATGAATACGTAAAGTTTATCAGTACGAATAAATATTGATGACGCCGGTGCTCAAGCGTCCTGAATTTTATAAATTGAGCATTGTATTTTACCCTTTAGGAAGAGTCAATTTATAAATTAAGAAGTTATACGTCCGCAATTTATTTAGAGCAATTAATAGGAGCCGTCATTACCAATATAACTGAGTATTTATAAGTGCAATATTGGCACAACATGATTGCCAGGAAAAGTGTATGCTGTATATACGTACGTTCCAAAAGCGTACAAAGATTATTTAGTGCTATTGGCGTACAAGGTGAGGTTGATCAAATACTAGGCACTGAACGAAATTAAAATGCGCGCCAGTTGCGTATACCCGCCATTGGCGAAAAAAAATTGCAAATTCAGTCCAAAATTAACGAAACTAGCACAAAGTCTGCCTTGCAATTAAACGGAACGGTAGAAATTTTTGTGCAAGGAAAAGTAAAAGCGATAAATACTATGCAGTAAACTTTATGTCAAATAAATTTACGGAAAGTATCAAAAATTAATACGGTAAATGTCATTAGCAGAACACCAACGGCAAAAGATCCCCTCTAATCAACGGCTGTACCTTTGATAAAGTTCGGCCATTTCATGGAGGGATCGACAGTTTCCCACCCGAAACAGCGTATTCGGTTATCTACGTCCAAAAATTAAAACTTCCTTAATTAATTGTACGGGCTGCGGACGTCTTAAAAATCTGTATCTGGTCTTAACATTTAAAGTATCTAAGAACTCTCGCGACTTAATCGGAAGCTATTCACTGCATCTCATTTGATCACCTACCGCTAATTACACTGACCTAATTTGCCTGATAATATATAACGGTCGGTAGAAAATACACGCTTGGGATCTGTTACAGCGGTAGTTCGTTCTGGGCATTTCATCTTCGTCACTCAATTTCTAACTTAACTCTCCCCGTATCAAATCAGAAGATGCGAGGGTAGTAATAACAGTAAAAATCAATTTAGGTACCACAATAAATATTGGTTTATTCTTAAAGATCAATATCAAAATAATAATTGTCTCCACAATCGGATAGCGTATCACACAAAATACAACATATTCCCAAATACTCAAAGTTATAACTTTCTTTACTCACAAAACTTAGGAACGTCACTGTACAATTGAAATTCCTTAGTTAAACATACCTCTCAATCAAGAATGTTCGATTAAATTAATATACTGAATCATAACATAACTTTCCACAAATTAATAAACTGATATTCCGGACATGAATTCGCACGTATAGGGCCAAGGGCAAGTAAAACATATAAGGCACGCTTACCTTAGAATAAAGTTAGATGTCGACGCCAAGAAGTGAGCTCAATTCTCGCATCCAAACGTGAAATCAATCAAAGAAAATCTCCCACGCCGTTCCGCAGGGCTGGATATACATATAATTATATTAGGTACTGTACTTAATTAACCACTTCAGAAGAAAGTTGCGGTGTACAATAATATTCGCATTTCAAACTCGATCATAATTTAACCAAGATGGCAAAGACTAATTATTTGAATGTATTAGCTTAGCATATAACCCAGAAAGGGCAGAATAATTATGAATTAATTCGAAAAAGAGTTGTCTCTTTTGTTTGGGATCGATCCCTGATAACAAATCTCCTTCATGAGCCGTTGGCCAATTTTACAACAAATACCGCTCGTTATCACGGCACTCGCAGGTATGGGTATATTTAAACCCAAGGTTACAAACAGTTTCTTATGTAATGTAACGTATCCGGAATTTAAACTAGTGCTTACAATTAACACTAAAATTAAAACCCTAAAAGAATTCAAAGGTAATCCTACGTTGATGTAATAAAATGTACATACCTCTTAAATAAGAGGGATAATTGTAGATAAAGCAACAATTGTCGATGGAAAAATTGTAGTACACAAATATCAGACCAAGGCAACTTTTCAAAATTAGAGGAGACCCCGTCAATGAAAGATAAGTCTTTCAGCAACATATGTCGACTTGCGCGTATTTATATATCATTCCATAATGTTCATTTTCCACATACCATTTATCGTACAAAGCGCTGCATAGAAGTTTTACAGAATTTTGCAAAACATCTTTTAACTAATCGTTAGAGATATTAAATCTTTGCGTTAGTTAATAATTCAGTACATTTAAATCCGTTTTTATGTGAAGACCGCGTCTCCAATTTGAAAATTTTCCCTCGCGTAAATTTTATCACCTGTAAAGGAATGACCTTGCCACAAATTAGGCTAACTTTCGAATTTTAATGTAAAATTAAGCCTGCAGGTAATTCTCACTTCGTCACCAGTTTATATTCTTAAAACGGCGCGTTTTTAAATATGCAGCTGAGCTAAATAGCGGCGACGTCTTTGATTAGAATTTTTCACAGCAAAAAAAATCCGGTAACACATTATTGCGACTGTTTCTCTAATAAAAATTTAGCACAACTGTGGTACTGGTAGTAACTGTTCGCGAAAAAGAACCAAAAAATAAGTCTTGGATCTTCGAACCTACACCGAGCTTAAAAGTAGAGAAACTGCGCTATTTACCGAAAGCAATAATATTTTCTTTTGCCATAGGTTATTTGGAACAAGGACTGATGGTGACCGATGCAAAAAAGCTCCGTAAAAACTACTTGTCAGCGACTAACAAATGGAAAGTGGACATGATCTCTTTACTTCCTACGGATGTGACGTATTGTTGGTGGTCTCCATCCGAATGTACGTTTCAAGTGCCGTGTGCAGTGATAGTAAGGTTAAATAGGTTAGTCAAGCTACCTCGAATTTGGGATTGGTTCGAAAGAACAGAAACAGATACCAATTATCCAAACGTGTTCCGAATTTGCAAAGTGCTTCTCGCAATTTTAGTTTTAATCCATTGGAACGCGTGCCTCTATTTTGCAATTAGTTACGCAATCGGTTTCGGTACCGATAATTGGGTGTATAATATAGAAGGTCCAAAAAATTCCACACTATCGCATCAATACATTTATTGTTTCTATTGGTCCACGTTGACGCTTACGACAATTGGTGAAACCCCAGTGCCTGAAAACGATGCGGAGTACTTGTTCGTGGTGGCGGACTTTTTGGCGGGCGTGCTTATATTCGCGACGATCGTCGGAAACATCGGGTCCATGATATCGAATATGAATTTAGCGCGAGTTGATTTTCAAAATCGAATGGACGGTGTGAAACAGTACATGGCGTTTAGAAAAGTGGGACGAGAGTTGGAAGCGCGCGTTATAAGATGGTTTGCGTATACGTGGGCGGAAAGTGGCGCTTTGGACGAGGAACGAGTACTATCGGCTCTACCAGATAAGCTAAAGGCGGAAATTGCAATTAGAGTGCATCTAGATACGATAAAGCAAGTTCGAATCTTTCAAGATTGTGAACCCGGATTACTGGAAGCTCTTGTACTTAAGCTCCGTTTACAGGTAGGTTTTCAATTTGATGGAATCTTTTTCAATACACATAAAATTGACACTATTGCATTACACTTTATTAATTTATAGTGAAAACCAAGTAACCTCCCTATAATTCGTTATAAAAATAAGTCCATAGTTTTAAGATAACAGATTGTAGGGATTATTGGAAGTTTACATGAAGCAAAAAATGTTAGCAGGTCAGCCGTAGCTGTAAGTTTTCTTTTTAAAGTACCTCGTACCTTCATTTAGAGAATTACTTCCAGCTATTCGAATATTAAACTAGGTACAGAGATGCATTTGTCGGCAATCGCCAGACATTTTCATTTTCTGTTGGTTTGCACCCCTATAGTATTTAAGAGAGTATAGACCTTCCATCGTATTTTGATTTCTTTGTATACTGTTTGTGCTTTTCTGCCAGATTTACGATTTTGGTCGTTTACCACTTTCCATATATTTTTCTGTGCAAAAATTGGCTGATTTTGATAACAAATGTGTATACCGGGTGATCGAAAAGTAGTGCGGACAATTTGAATTTTCCGTAAAACTAAATATTTATAACGTTGATAACATACCAAATGTCATTTATGTAAAAGCAGTGGTGGATCAATTTAATCACTAATACATAAATAAACTACCTTCTAAACATGTTTGCCCATTCCTTAAGTAAAAAATATTAAAAACTTAAAGCGCCCATTTTAAACTGTCTGCAGTTCTTTTTGATCACCCGATACAGTCTCAAATAAGAATGAACACTGAACAGCATGGAGAAATCAGACACCATAAGTACTAACACAGTCGGTTAATATAGAAGAAAGTTGCGCATTTTAGAGCTTTATTAGGTATGTCACTTAAAGGAACCATAATCGTTATTTGTGTACCAAGGCCGTAAAAGTGATCTTTTTTGGCCGAAGCTGCTGTTTGTGGCCGAGGCGGCAGCCGAGGCCGCAATTCAGGTGAGGTCTAACAAATCACTTTTGGCCAAGGTGCATACAACATTTTTTAGGCGATCATTAAAAAAGAATTCAAAAATTTGCTCATAAACATATTTTTTCTGAAAATCATAGTTATCTTAGACAATTAAAAACAAAGCATTTCCTGTCGTATGTAATTATAATTAGCATCTTTGCGTGTGTTTTGTGCGTATCAAAATGGGTGATAGCGACAGTTCAGAGACCCCAAATGAAATTTTGTAAGCTGCAAGCGTTGCGACCCTAAGTCATATATGATATAAGAGCAGGCGTTTGAGAGTAAAAGGTGGTACAATTGCAACTTCCTCCGTTGCACAAGATTTTAATAATGTCAAATGCAATACGTCCTTCGTAACTGTGGCTTCCAAGATCTTATAGTTAACATGCTGTACAATTATTAGAAACCTGATTACCTACTTTGATGGTAGGTATAGGTAGCAACTTGTGTTCTCGGTTAATTGCTGGTGATTCTTCGTATAATAATGTAAGCAATAACATCTTCGTCATATTTTGGTTGTACACTTCAAAAAGGTCTGCAAGCAGCAAAGATTGAAACGTCAAACTATACCTAATTTTAAATGTGAACATTGTGATTATGCAAAATAGTGTGAAACATTCCTACAAGTCCGAAAATGAAAAAACTCACGTGGATGACCCAATCCTTGATGGGGCTAGACCCGATAGACGCTTTGTATCAAACAGATTACTGTTTCTCACACAATGAAATAGGGAATTTTTGGCTTCGCCACCAATTAATTTGGTAGTGGTGAAAGTTCTCATTAGACAAAATTCTAATTATCCAGCATGTATTACACTAAACAAGACTCTATTGCATTGTTTATTACTTGTTATCAATTAAATCGGGTTCGTTGCCGTACCAATAAATTATTTCGCGTTTCGAAGATTTATTTGAACTGATATACATCCATTCCACTTTAGTTTACTGTCGTGAAATGAATACAGACAACGTAAAGGGACGTACGTCGCACAAGATATTTATCAACAATGTATCACAGTCGACAATCAATGTAAGTCAAGCAATTTGTAATTAAAGAACGGATTTTTTTCTTTATTTGTGTAAAATTACCTACCCCCGGTATTAAACTAGCTTGTATTGGATATCCATATTAGTCCCAAAGATTTGGTCTGGTCGTAGCTGTTGAACTCTGCTTACATTGGAATGTTGGTGAGTATCTCTTCTTTATTGGCGGCTCATTTAAGCGCCTGGAATCCTCCTTTTTGTAATTGGACTACTTGATGTATGCTTTTGGCACCAAATAAGATGTCGTCTCCGTAGGAGTTCTCTAATGTGACTCGGGCTGCATTTGGATAGTCATCTTTTTCGTCTTCAGCTAATTGTTGTAGTTTTCCTATCCCTAGATATAGAGCTGCTGCTGTTCCATAAGTTACTGTTGTACACTTCCTCTCCAGTGATAACGATCTGGCCACCGCTAGTGATCGCGAGGGCCCGAATTTTATCGGACTCTCCGTGAATGGAATCTTGACCGTGTATCTTCCATTTAAAATGGGTGTAGTGGTTGACTTGTCTTCTGCATCGATCCCATTTGCCAGTGTCGCATCTTCCATTTCGCAGTATTCGGATATTTGGTTTTTGTCTTAGATTGTTGGTGCCATACCAAATATTCGACTGCCTTGGTTGGTACCATATTTTGTTTGCTCGGATACCACCGAGCCAAATTCGGTTTTCATGACCCCACGACATCAGTATCATCTTGACATATTTCCCTGCTCCCAGAAACACATCAAATGACCTTGACGTGGCCATCGTAAGATCAGCTAAGGACACGTCCTTCTATGGATCTTTGTTCATCCCAAATGATGCCAGTGGTAGATTTTCGTATGTCTGTGAGAATGATCAGTTTTGTTGTTAATTTGTACTCATTTGCCCTGCCTGTAGCTGGTTATCTTAGTTTTTGCATTTGTACGGTCGCATCCATCTATTCCCGATACCATCGTATTCGCTTTTTTGCCTTAGGAGGTTTACTTGCTGTGTCACCTGTTCTGTGATAAACAAGGCTTGTGATCCAGACTCCACTCTTAATACTCTTAATAATTGCGGTATGGCCGTGATGTCTTGTGCTTGCACAATTGCTGTTGCTAGTAGTACTTCCTGGTTTTCCTCTTGAGTTTGGATGTTTTGTTTTGATACTGTGGCGTGTGATGTCCTTGTTCTACGTTGTGGTGTCTGCTCTGTTGCTTTACTGGGTTGGTGAAGTAAAGTATGATGTGGATAACCGTATTCTGTACACTTTTACGCTGAGTAATATTTTGCCTCGTAGTTGTGTTCTAAACATCTAAAACATAATTTCCTTTCTTTTACTTCTTTATTTCTCTCTTCCCCTCTAAACTTTGGGCAGTTCTCAAAGCGATTATGCTGTTTGCAGTAGTAGCACGATATGGATGACGTGTTCCTCCAGCTGGTCCTAGAGATGGGATCATCTATTTCATTACAGTTCCTTGATCCCATTGATCCTAGCGACTGAAATCTCATTTGCATGAACTGCATCACTTCTCTTAGTTTGGGATTTCGTTTAGCTGTTTTAGTAACGGTTTAAGACTCGGACGCTAGTCTCACAGGTTGTGAGTTCGAATCCCACAACTTGCCAGTTTTTAGTGGTACAGAAAATCTTCTGACTACCATGCTTCGGAGGGCACGTACAGCTAGCGATCCCGGCAGTCATACCACGAGTGCCGTTAGGTCACACAGACGGCTGTTGATGCGACCTGAAAACGTCTGTACCTAGGGAATGACACCCATACGATACAACAACAGTGACTGTTTAAACAACCTGTTGCATTCTGCGTCCCATTTTCTTGTCATGGTATTAGTTACCATTGCACCCCATGACAATGTACCTGGATTTCTGATTGTCAGTAGAAATTCATGTATGATGTCATGGAGCCGTCTCAATTGCCATCCATTTTATTTCGCCAGTCAGGATTCTGTCTTATAACTTATTTACCATTAATCTTTTATTACTACCCCTGCTTTGGAGTATTCGAATGGATCAATTTCTCGAGCAAGTCGCGGAAGGGAGCCCAATTTTAATATCCACTTCGGTACGTTGGTAACTATTTTAGGCAACTGAACGTTGGTCGCCGCTTTTACCTTTGCATTCTTGGTATGGTGTCGTAATCATATTCCAATTTCGTTACTGGATCCTCTCCAAAATATGGATGAGAGAAGCTTACCTCATTTGCCCGAATGTCCACTTCAAGCTCGCACATTAGGTCCCACTACTTCTCGGCATTGGTGCGCAGTGTGTTTCACACCGCCTTGAATTCTGTTCCATTATTTCCTCTTCCATCTGGAGCAGTGTCTCTGCAAACTGCCTCAGACGAACTTCCTGTTTTTTGATCCGAAGCGCTTTTTCCTTATCCATTTCTTCATCGTTTTCTCCTGTTTTCCGGTCCATATAAAAAACATGAAGTTGATGATGGTTTCTCAAAGACGACACGTTACACTGAAAATCTGTGGGCACCATCTTCTAGAGCTTAAAAAGTGTCTATGTATACCTAGTGTTATTTGTTTTTTGATATCTTTTCAAACAGGTTTACACAAAAATAAAAACGAATATTATTATTTTCGGTATCTTTCAATATCTTCGGAACATCACTTTACCTAAGCCCTAAAAATACGCAGCTTTTTTTAATTGAACCCACTGTGTATCTCTTATGGTTCCGGATTTACCCATGCTGTTCATTCTTATCTAGGACACACTGTATACCGTCACGGCCAACTGCAAACAAATTGTCCTAATGCAACGATTCTAAGGTTTATACTTACCTTGGAGAATAGTTGCATTAGGACAATTTGTTTGCAGTTGGCGGTGACGATATACAGTGTGTCCAAGACATAAACAGAAGCAGTGGTGTACTCAAAATGCTATTTGCGATGATTGAGGCAGGAATCCCAATGTAAATATCCTTCCGGTCGCTCCCGAAATATCGATTCAAGACTAACGCTTAATTTGGGCACTTTTGATATATTCTGATATTCTAGTACATACGTTCATTGTTTAAAATATAAAATATTGTGTACTTATTGACCAGCGAGTTGTAGGTTGCGTGTTGGATACACAAAAAAATTACTGCTCCATGATAAGAAAACAGTTATTGCTTTCAAAATAGTGTCGTTATCTATCAGTTTGTATAGGTACCCATACATTCAGACAATGCGCAGACATTTCCCTGGAAATGAAATTAATTTCTGTATTGTTTGGTCTATGCGTGAGGGACTGCTGTGCGCAATTTAAGAGGTGGGGTTGCAAGTGATTGATGACCATTGCACGCAAACAAATTTAAGTAATTATGTTTACCAACAATGTACACACACCGACTAATAACATCGTATTGATCTGCAGGTATTTTCGCCTGGGGATTACATATGCAGAAAGGGGGACGTCGGCAAGGAAATGTACATCGTCAAACGTGGCCGCCTTCAAGTCGTAGCCGACGACGGGAACACAGTTTGGGTGACCCTAGGCGCCGGTTCCGTCTTTGGGGAAGTGAGTGTCTTGGATATTCCTGGAAATAAGACTGGAAATAGACGGACGGCGAATGTGAGATCGACGGGTTATTCGGATCTTTTTTGTTTAGGAAAAGATGATCTATGGGATGCTTTAGATGATTATCCAGAGGCAAGTGCAAACATTTTATACTCGTATACTTATGTTATTATTTCAAACATTAATTGTCTAATCAAAGTATAACTATGCTGTAACTTGGGCCTAGACAATGCATTGAGATTACAACCAAGCTTTCACTTATCCCATACTTTCAGCCGTATGTTGGCGATAGCTTGATAAATGTTGGTACTAATGACCTAAATTGTTGCTGGTGGGCATAGATGTGGATGTATCCCTAAACAAACTATTAGAGGGGTGTTAAATCACATGATTTTGATGTTAATATATATACAGCGAGGACTTTAAATATTGGCTAGTCAATTAATGTACTACTATATAATAGAATACTAGAAATAACAGCCCCTGCTCATTCAAGTTTTAACTTAAAAATTACACTACAAGATAATTATGATCATAATGATAAATTATAATTATTCTAACAAAATTAATAAAATAACAACATTATGTACTAATTATTTTGTTATGTTTACGCCATCTTTTTTGCTTCGGTTCATGTTTTCCCCCTTGACTCTAAAATTTTGGTGATTATCTTGTACCATGTTTCTTTTGGTCTTCCTCTTTTCCGATTATATTTGGTCCTCTTGCTTACCACACATATCAAATAAAGATGTTAAAAAGGGTTTAGCTGAAGCCTCCTCCTTGTCTTAGTCCTTGTGTTGTTGTGAACACCTTGTTTCTCCAAATGACATAGTTCTTTGTTGTTTATCATCTTTATCATAGACTCCTCTTCGGTGTAGGCTTTGCCATTTTTCTCTGGGAACGATGTCAAACGCTTTGATCAATCAATAAACGCTATATATCCTTCTCCCGTTTACCCTTTCTTTTCCAATATTTGCTTGATTGCGTTCACATTCTGAAACCACTTTGTGCTTTGTTTAGTGTTTGTTCTGTCCTTTCTTCTACCTTTTTATTTATCAGCTGCTCATAGATCTTACCGCGATTGTGCTCAATAGCGTTATTCCTCGACACGCTTTACAATTTCTACTGTAATTCCATCGTGTCCCGGTGATTTGTGTTTTTAAGTAATTTGATGGCATCACTTAGTTCTTCTATTGATATCGGTTGGGTTGTTTTTTCAACCAATGCAGTATTCTGTTCCTTTATGAGTTCTCTGCTCTCATCCACCCCGCTTAACAGATCGCAATCCCATCTTCCCATTATTTCTTCTTCATTTCTTAGGACCACACCTTCGTTGTTTTTCATTTCAGTAGGGTCGTGTGGTTTTTTGCCTTTTTTTAAATTTTTCAGTACTTTGTAGAATAGCTTTTGGTTACCCTTATTAATGGTTTCCAGTTTTTCTCCAAATACTCCACGCTGTTTGTTTTGCTCCTATTATTGTCTCTTTTACCAATTTTCTTCGTTCTTTGTATCCTTCATAATTTTCTTCGCTTTTGTTTGCTAGATACTTCTGCCACTTTTCTTTCTTGATCTTGATTTTTTGCTTTATTTCTGTACTCCACCAAGATGTTTGTTTTCGTTTGTTGTTTATCTTCCATAGATCCTCTATACGTTTTATCTTGTTTCGTTCCTTTTACCCTTGCTACGACTAGATAGTGGTCGCTGCTTATTTCCGGTCGTCGCCTTACCCTTACGTCAAGTACCTTATTCTTCTGTGTTTTCTCCACGGTTATGTAGTCTATGATGAACTTTTCATTTCGACTTGGTTCTACTCTGGTATACTTGTGTATTTCTTTACGTAGATAGAAAGTGTTGGTAATTATAATATTGTGCATTTAAGCCTTTTCCCATTGTTATTTCTATTGTCTTCTCCATAGCGGCCTATAATTGTTGGGTAGACTGAGTCCTTTTTACCGACTCTTCCATTAAGACCTCCTAAGATATATATGTCTCTCCGATATCCTTCTAGAACCTTCCTCTCTGCTTTCTCATCTTCATTTGGGCCATAAACTATGACTATTGTACGTTGTTCTGTATTTTTCATTTCCATCTCCACTGTCATTATTCTTTCTGTTACTACTTACTGTCCATTTATGTATTTCTTCTTTTAAATTTCGGTTTATTATGCACCCTACTCCTGCCGACATCTTTCTCGTTTTCCTGTAGTCCACTGTATATTAATATGTGTCCATTTCCTATATCCAAATTTCCCTTGTTCTTTTTCTTTGTCTCCGTAATTCCATGCAAGCATGTCTATCCTAGCTCTTTCAAATTCTTCTATTAATTCGATTTCCTTTCCATTCTTACTACTGATATTCCATGTTCCAATTCTCCAGTTTAGCTCGCTTTCTTTCATATCATAGCCGTTTTCGTCGCCTTGTTTCGTTTTCTTGTGTTTGGGTTTAGTTTTTTGGTGTAGAAGTTCGTGTCGCTTTTCTATTTTGTTCTAGATAGGAATCTACCACAGGTGATTTTTAGATTTTTTCCGGAGCTATTATCGTTTTCATTTGGCGTGTAACTTATTTTCTCAAAAAACAACCATTTCGAATAAATTGTTACCGCGAGAAGTACCGCATAACCTGAGGCTACAGACGGTCGATTTTAGAATACTCGGATACGCCAAAGTAGAACTCCATCGGTTAAAGTGGATTTCGAGCTATATTCCCTACTAAATGGCGCCATTTCCTATACGAGACCCAGAAAAAATTTTCGATCTTTCCGATTCATTGATATTGAGGTTGCACGAGTGAAGAATATATTTTAGCCTTGCTGTATGTTTAAGGCAGGTACTACTGTGCGATCAAATGTATTCAAAACAGTAAAGAGCCTATTACTTTAAGGATGTTGCAATTTTCCTCTGGATAATTTTAATTTAAGAAAGAGAAAATTCTTAAAGATCCGGTCACCTACTTTACCAACTTTACGTGGGCCCCTCTTAGGGGAATTTAATTTTTCAATGAAATTATTACTTAATTAAGAGAATCTTCCAGGTGAGTGTAAATAGTTAGTAGAAGGACTAATAACCCTTTTGATTTTTTGCCAAAGAAATTTCAGAGTTTAGTTAGACAGCCTTACTACCTGAACTGTACTAAAATTAACATTTTTTATTCAATTCTTACGAAGCTCTGGTATCTGAATCCACAGTTTGAATCTTTTTCAATATATGCCAACATTTTGAAATTTAAATTATTTTTTTTATTCGCGACCAGTTCAAGTAAATCAGAAATGCGAAGATTCTCATCCTTCAAGTATAAGCAAAATAAGATCCTTTCCCCTAGGCAGCTTTGTTTAAAAATGTTTTATTCTGTAACCGAATGTAGCTCATTCCATGAAATTTTAGTAATGGAACTTATAAAATCAGTACTACCATAATTTGCTGCCCTTTTTAGGTTAACCCAATTTTGTTTACAATTAATTGCGTTTAAATAACCACAATTTCCGCTAGAGTTTAACTAACTAAAACCATTTTATCACATCTAAGTTTAATCTTTGAACATAAATATTCAAAGGTTTAATTGAAACTTGAAGTTTCCCTCAATATTTTTTCTGAGGAACACTTGCTTCCGTTATTGAACGTTCTTTTATTCTAAACCGTGATAAAATCTGGTATGTAAATGAGTCCTAAAGCTTGAAGGAAGGGGGATGGAATGATGAGAATATTGATTTCTTACACCTTATAGGCTTACCGAATTACCAGCATTTAAATAATTTATTGACGAAAATATGATAGCTTATAAGTATTCCGTTTTTGATAAGAAACCAAATTGCAGAAGCGTAATGGTACAACTTTAAAACGATGTTTAAAGAAAACGTAAAGCCTCTTAAAAGTATTATTATAAGTTAGGTACTTCTCGCGTGGGGAATATTTAAATATCTCTCGGAGAGCAATATGTTTGCCATGAAGTTGTACAGCCGGAAAATAAGTTTGGTAACGGAGGAGGTTATTAAAGTTAGGAAAACGTCGCTTCGTCTTCTCGTTATATGTACGTGATCTAAAATTTCACAACACATTAGCAGCTATCGAGATTATACATATTTTCAGCGCTCTCGTTTGGGATGGGTTGGAAAATCTCTGCTCAATGTTCCATGCCCTCCTATTACTTTAAATGAAAAATAATCTGAACTACCCTCTACATACCGCCAGTACATGCGGTAATTGCAGTATGAGGTTATCATGTTTCATAATAAAAGAGCAACCCCGTTGGATACGGGTTTCGGTTAGAACAGCGTGATCACGTCAGAATATATAAAGAGCTCACATTGTATTAGGAATTCAATTTTCGTCAATATGGAAATTCGGGATCCACGTTATGCATAAGCAAGTATACATTTATTTGTTTTTTTCTTATAATAAGATATTAAAACTCTTCCAACTGCCCCATTGCACATTACACTTCCAGCATCTGCTACAAAGTAAATTCCGAATATTGATCTAAATTAAAAGTTTGGGTCTCCCTCAACTTTCGAAAATTGCAAAGACTTTATTACACAAAAATTTGATCAACACTTGAAATAAATCTTGGGTACGCGAAGAAAGTTCTGACATGAATACTCTATCCGGATCGCCCAATTGGTTCTAGTAGACACACAATTATTTGATTGACAAGTACAACAATTTATTCCGAAACACATTAAATGATGAAATTAAAATAAAATATGAACATTTTAAACAAATTACGCCGCACGCAGGCGTTCCATAATTAAAAAACGAAAATAGCTTAAGATGAGTTAGTTTTTTTCTCTTTTAAATAATCCATATAATCTGGTCGTGAATGGTTTGCGATATTCAGACGCGCTCAAAAAAACTCGCTGACTGTTTCAGGAAACTTCACTTTATCTCTAAAAAAACTGGACTCAATAACTCGAACTAGCTTGATAAATAAGATGAAAAGTATTCTCGTGGAATACTCTGACGGTAGAAACTTTTAACTACTTTGTTGATTCACACACTCGTTCTGAATACGGACAAACCGTTTAAAAAAACTTTCTACAAACTCCACTAGACGATGACTTAAATCCTTTATTAATACTGCTGAAATTCTTTTTCACAGTTTATTTCGAAACTGACCAACTGCGTCTTCAACAAATTGAAAGGGCCTGTAACTGAGCGTAAACAAATTTACACGCTCATTTCACCGTCTCGAACTAAAAACAGCAGCAATGTTACCTCGTTTCACGTATTTAAGGGAACACCATTTCCATTATGGCACAATCTCCCTCCTCCGCTATTTACAAATAATGCGCAATTACAATTAGATCACTTACTCCGAAAATAATACGTTGTACATCGTTGACCACCTGCATATCTTGTTATCAGCACCAGAACACGTGCGTTAATTAAATTACATCCGATAACGCTCCTTATCGGAAACACTCAAATAAAACCTTTTATAAAAATAAGAAAACTTGACTAGATGTCTCTTACTTAATGCGTCGTATGCAAATCGAATAACTCACACAAATGGTACTTCTAGAAAAAATTATGCAATTACAAACCAAACCAAAAGGAAAAATAACACTGAGCCCCCAACTCAAGTAAAACGGACCTATTCTGTGTTTGTTCGTGAATAATCTTTCCGATTTACACTTAAAAAAATTGAATTACTTCTCATATACAGGGTGTTCCGTTATTACTGTTAGTTTTTATTCTGAAATAAGGTCTACGTGAAGGTATTTACACGTCACTACTCTGGGGCAAATTTACCGAGAGTAAAAAGTAAAAATGCAGCGATACGTTTCAAAATGTTTCAGTTTAATAACGGAAAACTTTAGAGGGCCATTTGGGCTTCGTGAAATGGCTTCACAATTTTATTTTCAAAGTTCATTTTTTATAAACAATATAGGCAACTTTACAGCATAGTGATAGGTTTCTTTTACACAAATGTCTTCGTCAGAATAACATTGTTACAACGAGATTAATTTAAAAATTATAATTTTGAGTTGACTAGGATGAGTCTCCTCAAAAATCGTTATTTACAACGATTTCATTAGGTCATTATATAATGTTACTCTTACGTTTAATTTTATGTACTTATCTTTTAAAGGCCAGAGCGAATTTAACGGAACGAGGATGCCAGATACTACGTAAAGATGGTTTACTCGATGAAGATGTGTTCAAAAAGTCGCAAATCACACGCGATTCTATGGAAGAGAGTATACAACGATTGGAAGCGACCGTCGATATTCTACAGACCAGACTCGCCCGACTTATTGGAGAGTTTGGTGCTAGCCAGGCGAAATTAAAGCAGCGACTGACAAAAATTGAGTTAAGGTAATTAAGTACACTCCAGTGCTAACGGGCACGTACCTAGCTTCAGAAAGTTTTGTTTTAATTTGTAACCATTTCCGGCGTAATGGCCGACAAATCGTAAGATTAGATACCCCGGTGTGAATTCTCAGTCGAAGCCAAAAACGTCTCTCTGACAGAATTAATGCATTTTACATTGCTTTTTGCTGGCGAAGGTTATCCAAATTGGACTAGTAATAATTTATCTTATCTCATACCGGTTTTGTGCGTCTTTCACCCTATAATTCAGATGATTGTGTTAACAAAGAGCTTTAGTTTTTGTCGTAGGAACCCATCCGGCCGTTATTGTAAAAATTCCCACTGGTTTGGATCAATAAGGGTTAATAATCTTATTAGGAGGAACTGGCAGAAATTCATACAGCTACCCGTAAGGGTTTGACATAAAACTACGGATTTATAGTCTGTCATCGTCTGCCCTTTTTACATTCGTATATTGAGAAGGAAAATTTATATATTTATAGGTAACGAATTGGATGTTCGAGATCAGAGGCATTAACCCAAATGATATAATCCACTTTATCATTACAGAAAGGATAATCCTATTTATTGGTATTCCATAGGAACATTTTGTATTTACTACTTATAACTGTTGATATATAGTTGACTTGCACAAGCTATTCAGTTTAAAATGATCCATACAAAGAGATCGCCAATAATTTGTTCCATTTAAGTCAGCTTTACACCTTCACATTGGCACTTTATTGGATAATCATTTTTTCTAACTGAAGTTTATTTATTTATGTGAATTTAAATAGAACTCCGATACTCAAGAATAGAACACAATTTAATGTATTTTTGTGAACGAAGTTAACCAAAATATGTCACGATCGTGATGTGTCCACTGTTGGAAAGCGATTTTATTTACTTAATACGTTTTCCAGAAAAAGGTTCTTGTAAAATGCCCTCGATACAAGCCCAACCATAATTTGTTTAAAGTTATCTATGTTGTGTATAGAATATATTAATAATGTTTATGTATTAATAATAATCATCATCCCAGGAGCCTCTTACGCTATTCAATTGTTTATATGGACTTTACTACGTGACCCAAAAAAACTGAAATTATGAAGACAACACTATATACCGCTTGAAAGAAAAACAAAGATAAAACATAGGTTTTTATACATTCTAGATAAATATTAGCATTGGAAATGCTTATGTTTGGTATGGGTATGAAGTTGCCAGTTTCGTCAAGCAGAAAAGAAGACAGTGGTGTCGCATCAAGTGAAGATTGTACCGTACTCGACTGCAATCGGTAGATTCAGGAAACGGATACTGTCGATACATCAGTGCGCAAGGGTTTTGTTAATTCGAATCTATACTCTATTCATTTCAAGAAGGTATTGGTAGAAAGCAAAGGGACTGTTTTACCTTTACTGTGATTGCTTAAAACATGAGACAGTATTACCCTGAAAAATAAATCGAATGACTAATTTTGTTTGTTGGTAGTTTCGGTTACGAACTAAACTCTCGAACTGTCATTGACTGTCAGTTTCAAAGGCCCAAGCGTGAAATTGTTTGATTTATATTTATATTTTTCAAATTTTGTGCCGTTTTATATTTTTTCTTAACGGAGCTGTTAACTCATTTGTTTCGATAAAAAAACAAAGACATTTGTCTTGATTAAATTAGTTAATTTAACGGAACTGTTAAACCCTGATTAAGCTAGAATTCGTATGCACAAAAAAGAATTAGCATTAACGGTGCCGTCAAGCAGCCTCTAATCATGGCAAAATTTAACCCGTGCTCGTCGACTGATTAAACTGACAGTTAGTTCATAATTTTCGATTTGTGCTTGTGAAAAGTAATTTTTATAGAATAATTAGGCCTATTCTAATAGTTTTTAACATCACTTTATTTAAATAGAAAATATATTCATTTCTTTAATTGACTCGCGTAAACACGTTTTCTATTCTAATTCTTCTCCATGAGGAGAGTGTAGTATTCCAGTCGAGCATTCTTCCACTTTTGAAGGTGGTAATTTTTTTTAAATTGCTGCAAACTGACCATTATTTTGCATTTGGGGTCTCCGTTTTGGAGCAATAATTCCACGTTTTGGAGTACATTGACGGGCAGGTGTGGAAGAAAATGAAAAGGATAGGTATTTTGAGCGGGCGGGAGGTAAGCAATAACGACTAGCCATCTCGCAATTTCAAGATTTGTAACATAATAAGAGGATTTACCATAACACTCATTATCGATAGTACTTGTTGTGCCGGTGATGCTGCTTTCGATTCCTCCTCCAGTTTTCGTTCTCCCTACCTTGGAAATAAGAGGTTACTTTTTCACACTTTTTGGCAAGTAAACCTTTCTTTCTAAAAACGTACCAATAATTATACACCCTAATGAATTTATAAACATTAATTAAACATTGGTTACAATGCTCGATGCATCCGCTTTTCTCGCATTTCGTTTTATGATATCATAAAAGTGTGAAGCTTACTGGTTTTTTGGTGATTGATTCGGAAATGAAATCTTCTGTGACGAACTCGCATGGGCTTGATGTTTCAGAAATGAGGAAGTATCTAAGAGCTCGTCACTCTGGATTCTGGTTTATATGTTCCTTACTATAAAATGGAAAAAAATGAGTACCTAGCTATTCGGAATTGATATAAGACTGAAGGCATGCAGCATCGAGAGGTATAAAGGTGAGAAACTTTATCAGAAGTGCCTAATTTATGATTTTAGCTACTGGAATAAATTATTCTAGCAATTAAAAATATATGTTGGAGTAAGCTCCACTTTCAAAAAATTAAGCACTCAATGGAAGTTTAACCGAAATTTTTATTGAACGAACTCAGGACAGTTTCTAAGTTACTATAATAAGAAGGTAATATTTGCTTATGATTCACTCAATTATTTGCAGTAAATGATCTCTCAGATACTACGGTAAAGTTTTGGCCACGGATCTTTTTTTCCATTGTTAACATAAACATTGACTATTAAATTACAGATAACAAAAAAGGAGAGCCTTCTATACGATCCAAAAAAATCACACAGTTCCATAAAAGTACAACGTTGCCGGCGCCAATTTTTACCAAATATTTAATCAATACTTTATCACCTTGGTTAGTTAATCAAGGAGTTTTTTTGTTTTGTGCATACCAATCTAATTCAATCAAAGGTTTAATTTAATCATACTGATTAACTAACGGCCTGATTATTTATTGTTTGTGCATTCGGCCTTTAGTATTTAGAAAGTTTACGTTTGCGACACGAGCGAACTTGCGAGCGCGTGGAGCAAATGATTCCGTGTTAATATGGGTTATTATTATGATTTTTCTTTTTCTTTTATTTGACATCGGGCTTTAACAGCTAGGTCATATCGCCCATTACATGTATATGTTACATTTTAAATGCGATTAATTAATTATTTTGTTATGTACAGAAATTTGATGAGATTGTTGACTGTTGCATGGTCATTGTTGAGGATTTCTTGGATGGAGTTGTTTAATCTACATTGTTATTCTTTCCTGTTGAAATGTTTGGCACTCAAGTAAAAGATGTTCTACAGTTACATATGGCTTTATAGGTAATACGGTTATCATTTCCAATGTCACCGATGGTTGCAGGGGTTGCGAAATCTGTGAATTTTTATACTATCAATTAAATCAGCCGTACAACTATAAACAATTTGCCGTGCTACATAATCACCTAAATAGTATGGTTTTTGTCTAATTCTTTTATTTTTCAATAATTTGGTTGTTTTCCTTTCACACCTTGCAGCATTACACTATTTTCGTACCTATCTTAAATCTTTCGTGCATTTCACTGAATTTCGATTACTGCTTTCGCATATTTTTTTACTAATTGCGGTATAAGATGAAAGCAATATGTAAGTGCAAGGATTTTTTATGTAGGTATACAGGGTGTGAGTCAACGATTGCGCGGAGTAACTTAATGCCTTGAAGAAGATTTTTCGATAGAGTGCTTTTGTATTATGATATTGAATATTCTCCACATTTTAAAAATATTTGGAATTATACAAGGTGCCAAAATTGTAAATTTTTATATATGGAACCCCTTGTATTTGAATGCATTTTTCAATTCTACGTACGACTTTTTTTATTATAACTATGATTAAGATCCGAAACACTAGTGGTTTTAAAGATAATTCGATTTGTAAGAAAAAATTGGCATTTGCAAGCGTCAGTATAATATTGTCAAAATTATTACTTACATTTTAATTCCTGGTTCTGTATCTTTTATCCTGGGTAAAGTCAAATAAATACATCTGCTATGAAATATTAAAAAAAAATAGCTTAGAGGCTGTTTTTTTTGTAGGTCCAAACTTCATACTAAAAAATCTCACATTTTTTAAATGGAACACCCTGTATATTTCTCTTGTCTCTTTTAGCTCCGTCAAAAACCTTCAACTTTTGATAATAATGTCTTATACCTATCTCTGATAGTTTCGAAATATCTTGGTTTTCCTGGTTTTTATATTCTAATCTTAAAGAAGATGTAATTTACATAATAACGAGGTGGCCACGCAAAAAAAGGCATTTTTTGCCTATCTCATCCAAAACTAAAATAATATCGATTCGATTCATCACGAACTACGATTAAAATACAAAAAACCGTTGATATAACGGGTGTCTTATTTTCATTCTTCTGTTATCATAGTTCGTTGAAAAGAAAATTAAAAATTTTATTATGTAATCTAAAAATCCAGTATGGCGCCTATTTTTACTTTAGGAAGTTGGTAAATGTCCTCAAAAGTAGCCATTTTCAATTTTTTACATCAATTCTAAATTTAGCGTATCAAAGACAGTAACTTTTATATAAAACTTTTTTTATATTTCTTATACTTTCGATGATATAAGACATTCAAGAAAATGGCAAATTTTAGTTTTTTTGAATTTAGGTCCAAGCTAATGTAAACTTCCACATGCAAATTTTAAATAAGCATCTAAAACTACAAAACATTGTCCATTTAAGATAAGCAGAAAATAGTCATTGAATAAAATGCTTGCTTCACGAGCGTGATAATTAGTCAGGGTTTTGTTTTCAAACTGTTTGCAAAGAGAAAAACTATCTTTGGATGGGGCATGGGAGGACGATTGCGTATGTGTATGGCTAACACTCTCAACCTCGATCAACCTTGGAATCTGAAGACCATCGACATAAACAACCCGATAGGCAAGAACTCAAAGGCGGAGAGCGACATGGATGCTAGTAACTTATTTTTAAAGACGGTTCAAAGGGGGCATAATTGAAAATCAATTGTAGTACTCCCTTGCAATGTAAAAGGGAAGTCTCCCCGCAAATCGATTAGTACGTCAGAAGAGAACGGAATCGGTTACAATGAAATTCCAACAACAAAATAAGCGGAGTGACTACGATGTAGTGTTCAATTTGTAGGAAAAGGAATAACTCATGACGGAGATGTCTGAACAAAATATTGGACATTTCCTACTACCCTAGCCCAGTTTTCGACGCAGAAACCAAGTTTGAAGGCCCCGATTTTCAAGAAAGCACGGTGGGAGTATCGTCAGATTTTAGGAAGGAATTCCAAATGATAATGATATAATCGGTGAAGAAGACAAGCCATTCCAGAAGGATAGTAGCTGTCGGGAGTTGAAAATTGTCCATCACAAGTGAGTTGTCTTCGGTCTCAATAAATTGTAATGCCTGGTACCAGAATCAAATATCATTTGGTTTCACATCTGGATCCTTTTGCGCAGAAGATGAGAAATTGTTTTTGTGTGGATAACTTTCTCACTCCCATTTTATCGCTTAAAGAACATAAGAAATGCAAGGAAGGAGAAATGCCCCTACGGGAGCTGCTGAAACAGAGTCCTTAGAAATACCCAATGCAAATGGAAATTGTGATTCTCTTCCAGAAATGTGGGTTCTCGGCTGAAATAAATAGAGGAAACGGCAATTTACAATGCGTAATCAAGGATCCGAAGTTTGAGAAGGACGTTACGAAGAGATGTGTTCTCTACTCAATCCCCAGTCACAATCCAGGCAAAATTGCTACTTCAAGGAACCTTGCGTGGAAATGGACAATGGGAGGATAAGTTAATGGAAAAACAAAAAATGAATTACGTCTGTAGTCGTTGTCTGTACCTGCCCTCAAGGAAGTATTCATACCACGTCATTTGAAATAAAGAACACGTCTAGCCTTCAACTTTTGACACTTCTTGAGGAGTTTAAATAGCGGTGGAGGGAAAATGGTTACTTTCGAACGTAAGATTAGACGCGTTAGACTTGAATCACATTTATTCGGACGGAATCGGCCCTGAACAAATTTTAGCCGGTAAATGTCAATATCGATCTGCCGTCCGTTCCGGGCCGGTTATATCCGGTCCGGAATTTTTTCGATTTAAGAGTATTTACTTTGAATTTTGCAAGTATAAGCATATCTTGTCTAGTTTTATGAGCAATTTCAGACCAAATCAGCTGTAATGGAATGTTCTATGAGCGAAAGCTATTACAATTGAAAATGAATTCAGATGATGACAAAATGGCATTTTTTATACGATTTGACAGTATGCTAGCAGAATTATCAGCAATTAGCGAAAATGAAGTTATTCAGTAGAAAGCCTAATTATCTGTTGCTAGCCTTACCTGACAGCTATGAAAGCTTATTGCAACTGTTCATTTTACTAGTCTTGAGAATCGTACGATAGATTATGTCAAGCATCAGTTGATTGTGAAGAGTCAACGTCAGGCAAAAGCAATAGCAGGTGAATCATGGGAATCGAATTCGCTTGCAGTTGGTGGACAATCATAATGAGGTGGAAACAAAACTTTAATAAAGTATAATTACAAAGACAGTAAGTACCTTGCTATAGTAGCACTCGAAAACGTTCAACGGTCCCTCTTCTATTTGCATGTGTCTATTTAATCTTTATAGATAGGTACTCGTAATATTGCCTAATGAATTACTTTATATTTTTAAACTTCGAAAAATGATTTGCTAATGTGTGCTAATCCTACCTTCAACATCTCTTTTCAGGCCTATGGAAGGTGACCAGGAGCAGTCCTCCCCTAATTCCTGCAGGCGGCGTCTACGTTCGTACGAAGTCAGAAAACAATCGACGCCTCCCGCAATCACACGCAACAAGTCAATGTAATTTATAAGACCAACAATAGCATTATTTATTTAAAAGCAGGAGTAGATTATGGAATGTACTACCTACCTATAAGGAATTCGTTCATAGTGGTAGATTGTACAAAAAGGCAAGAAGACTGCTGTGATTCTTTACTTTAGTGAGTGCACTGGGGGGAAACAACCAATGTTTTTTGGGGTCTCAGGATTTAACAAAATGAAACAACTATACTTAATTAATACTGCTTACATGATTCTAGGTACTGAACACCAAAAACTTAGTGGCTATTGTTTCTGTAGTATGTGTTGTTTCTATAATTTTCTATTTAGAAAAAGCGCTTTGAAAAACGTGAGAGTAACATATCACTTTGTACTTGTATTCTTTTAGTAGGGCCTTTGTGAGTCAACAAAGAAAAGGCAATTTAAGTGTTACTTCGTTCGCAAAAAATGTCTACAGACCCATTCTGCAAATTTGTTTGGCGTTGAACACATTAACGTAAAACGAATTTTGCCTTACTTATTTCAATTGGGACACTAACTTATCAAGAAGCTAAAGGGTTATTGTATGATCGGATGTTTTAGTCGTTGTTACAAACATATCTATATCGTATATTTTATTAATTGTTCAATTATCATACTGAGAGTATTTTGTAATATGAAACTTTATGTTACATACTTGTACATGAAAAGTAGGTTAGTTTTACACCTGTATGGAGCCTTAATGTACTTGTGATAATCATCTAATTTTTTATGTAATGTAAATCTTTGCGTCTAAGTAGAATAAATTAATTCGTTGAAGTATCTATAAAACTAATCTTCTCTTGTTCAAGTAGCGGACGAGTTATAGTAAGCTAGATCTTCATGTACCAAGTTATAATAAACTTTATATAAAACAAGTATTTGAGTATATAAAGAAGGAAAAAAATAAAGATGGTAAGGTCTCAAAAGATTTTTTTTTTTTTTTTTATATAAAGGCTTTTCGGGGTCATGCCCATTTTGCCTACGATGTAGTTACCTCAAACTAGGGATAGACAATGGTTTTAACATTTCACGCACAGGGGCCGATCAGTGCGACTTTGTACCACACATAGGATGGCCACGGAAGGTTTAAATACATGTAAGGATATGGACACAGATGAATGTAACGGTTACAATACTATGGACGCACATAAAGTTACAGTTTTAGTTTAATTTCTCTTACATAATCAATGATGGCATCGTAGATTGGTTTACGGCAGCTATGTAGTAAGGTCGTGATATTTGTGGGAAATGCTACGCCTTTTTCGCTTAGCTTTTCTAATAGGTTCCTAATGTTGGCCTCACGCTTAACACAACTAAAAAACAGATGATTCAAGTCGCCCTGGGGATCTCCGCAATCGCAGTTTGGGGAGTCTAGGATACCAATGGGCCGGATATTTACCGTGCCCAAACTTTAACCTTGCTATGGTAGTATAATAGAATCTAGAAATCTGCATGTTTTTGTACCAGTGCTCTTTAACAAGGTTAGGATGAATGATGGAGTAGTGTGTTTTTTTAATTGAGTAAGCGGTTTTCCAGTAATTTTCCCATTGGAGATAAACAGTGTTTAATTTAATTAGTCGTACGACGTCAGACTTGGAGAGAACATTCGTCATGCATCGTCCATTTTCCACGCTATCTTTTGCTAAGGCATCAGCTGTCTCGTTGTGTTGAATGCCCACATGCCCCTTTACCCAGTATAGCTGTATTGTGCTCGACATTTTTCGAAGATGAATGATCTGCAGTGTAATCTCTTGTAATATAGGATCTAGTTTGTCATAGCTCGTCTTCGCCTTTATTGCTTGGAGGACTCCAAGGGAGTCTGAAAATATTATCGCGTGCCTGATCTTCCTTTCCACAGAATACTTTAGGGCTTCTAATATTGCGAACGCTTCAACGGTAAATATGGAGCATGACTTGCTTAGCTGAAATTTAGCCGAGTATGAATTTCGGCTGTCATAAAAAGCACAGCCGCAACCTTTCTCAGTTTTTGAACCGTCGGCAAAAATCAAGGTAGCTCGCGACAATTCATTTGTTATATTGTTAAACAGTTGTCTATCATGTTGAGCTATGCCATTGAATGGAGGATATATTATCTCAATTTCTTGCATAAAGTCCAGAAAACTAAAGTTATTTGGAATTGGTGGTGATCGAAGGTTATTTGGGGTTTCCTTTAGTAAGGCTGCTGTGAGAGGAGGAGATGGCTTTTTTCGCCAGTAGTCTGCAGTTTGGTCAAGGACGAGCAAATTGGATATCTTGACGATTATGTGGTTTAAATTGTTAGTTTTAAGTTTGATTATGTATTTCTCAGCAAGGAACTGTCTCCGGATATATAAGGGAGGCTCGTTTGCTTCAACTTGCATTGCTAGCGTCGGTGTAGATATCATTGCTCCCGTACATGTCCTTAGAGCTTTGTTTTGAATTATATCTAGACGTTTTAGTTGAGATTTGGGAGCGTTCCCATATAACAGGCAACCATAATCAAGACGTGCTCTGATGTAACTTTTATACATTAAAAGCGCTGTATGAATATCACAACCCCATCCCACCTTTGTTAACACTTTGAGTATGTTCAATGACTTTTCGCATTTTATTGTGAGGTAATTAATGTGTTCGTTCCATTTTAACTTGTTGTTGATAATCAATCCCAGATATCTGATAGACGTCCGTAGATTATATTCGACATTATCCAATCTGATGAAACCGGTAGGAATGTTCCTCTGTCTAGCAAACAGCACTACAGAAGACTTTTCTTTGCTCACTTCAAAGCCGTTATGTAAGAACCACTTATTTGATTCACTCACCGCAGTAGACATCTTGGCAACAACGCCATTTAACTCTTTGTCAGCAGCTAATAGGCATATGTCATCTGCATACTGTATGACCGTTACTTTGTTTCTAAATTGTTCGTGGATGTCGTGCGTATATACATTAAACAAGATAGGACTTAACGTTGAACCTTGTGGCAGTCCTAACGCTATTGTTCTGGGTCCTAAGAGGGTATTGTTGGGTGTTTTCAGATATATGGTTCTGTTTCTGAACAGGTTTGATATAATCCCAGCTGCTTTCTTAGGAATCCCGATTTTACACATTTTTTCCTCCAGTATGTCTAGGTCAACGTGATTGTATGCATCTTTAATGTCTAGAAAGAGGCCGCCCGTGTAATACTGGTGTGATAGATTAGTCTGAATTTCCGTGATTAGGTCAGATAACGCTTCCATGGTACCTTTATTTCTCCGAAATCCGTATTGCCTGGGTGGTAACGCAGGTGTTCCTTCTAACCACCATTCGATCCTCGTTTTGATCATTCGTTCGAACGTTTTATACAAACACGATAGCAGGGAAATAGGGCGATATGATTTGAATTCGTTAGGGTTCTTGTTGGCCTTTAAAATAGGTGTCACCACAACTACTTTGAAGGATGCTACTTCTTGACCGTCACACACAAATGTTATACGCTGAACAAGTAATTTCTTACAACACCCCTGGACACAATACGCTATCAGTCCGTAAAAGGTAACATTTATCGGCCCGGAGCTGTATTTTTGTAGTTTTTAAAGGCCCTGTTGAGTTCAATATCGCTAAGAATGGGTTTAAGTAAAGGGTTGGTCGTTCTGGAACCGAAAAACTTCTATTGGAACGTGCCATTTGCTAAACAGAATGGTGGACTCATTGCGATCTAGGAATTATTACCATACAACTGTGGCTATGGCAGATCTGTTTTAAAGCCGAAACCGGTTTAGTCCTTTTAAAATCTATTCCACAACACATTAGGAGGACGGGGTATTCCTTAGATTTTAATTTTGCTACAAAAATTTTGCCGACTCTCCCCCGTTTTTTGGTAATTTAAAGGTATCGTTTCGAAGAACGCAAAAGGCCTCTTTAGCATTTTACAGCAAATTCTCAAGTGTTCGATTCCTTTCATTACACGCGTTTAATCTTGCCATTTCTTTGATATGACAACCATTAGTGCAGATCCGATCGTCCACCATGGAGAGAAGGTTTATTTCCCTATAATGACAAAGGGATGTACGGATGGGTAAAAGAATTTCGTCTGCTGTATCGGACGAATGGATCTTTTCAATAAGTAATTGCATTTTCCCCTAATTGGCTGTATCAGAATGGGAGTATTTCGAAGCTTATATCAACTCATAGATGACCACGGAATGCGTTATCAAGGTTGCCTTTGTACCGTTTTCCAACGAGTGCTAGGGTAAATTTTGCTTAAAATGATTGTTTTCAATAATTTTATATTACCATGAGAATGGGGTAAATGGTCTGAGCAGAAGGTTCATCTAAAAATCATTCGATTTACCAGCAATATCATATTAGTCGCTCCAGATAGTGAATATCCACCACATGACG